>NC_069362.1:2982500-3285530 GCF_021730395.1 Mercenaria mercenaria | reverse complement strand
TAAGGATGTGGTACTATGAATCAAAGAGCTATAAAAATAAATAGATCGGCAACTTGAAAGGCATATAGAGCAAATCTCGCCAACATCGCGTGATAACGGAATGAGATCTCGTTTACCGGAAGTGGCGCTTTCTCCACGCGCCATTTTGTATGCGAAAGCAATTATTCATCGGTAAAATAATTATCACCGTATGACCACGCTTCTTTTGATGGCAAGAAACCTGTACTTTGTGTCTTAAGACTATTTCACATTAAACTAATGTTGTTTTAGAAGCTAACATGTATTTTAAATGTAGTTTTAAATGTACAAATTGTAACTCCGTACTCGCCGATGTTTGTCTTTACTAAGATAACGCCGATTCACGCTCTGACACGAGATCACGCGAGATTACAGCCAGTTGCCATTCTGTGTATTTTTACTTCTTTGTATAAATGTAATAGGAAAACAGAGGTCTTTGTGAAAGTACATTCAACACAAAATATTAAGCTTTTGTATAAGGCAAAAAATAGGGTTTTTACAATACCAGCGTTACAAATAATGTTGAAGGGATGAGATTTTCTTTCTAACGCACCAGGTTTGTTTAAACATGTAAAAATTTAACGCCACGTCATTTCAACTCGGGATGGACGCCATCTTTCTCATTGCTAAAAAATGTAAACAAAAATATCAGAGTGGGATTTGCAAGGCCATAACATGACATTCTACACAATGAATACCTTAGAACTGATATCTAAGATGCTACACAGTCTGGTGGGTTAAATGCATAACGTCGATCACTTGAAATTGATCTTGAAAAGGTGGTTAATTTTAGTTTATTTACATGGTTTTTAATTTTCCCACGACTTCTCACTGCAAAAAGTATTACTGCGCCGGTCGAACGGTAACTCTAATAAACAACGGGAGACAACTTAGGTGTCAGCACGTGTATGATTTAAAAAAAAACATGTCGATGATTATAATTTCTTATCAAATAACGAATCCTATTCAGATATTTGTCTTTGATATCAGAAAATTATTAATTTCTATGGACATTTATCAACCAAACATTACTTACAGTGAACTACTTTGCGCATCAAACTCGTTTCCGCTTCAGTTGTGAGGCACTTCCGTTATACTTTGTGACAACAATAACAAAACACAAAATGAATCAATAAAGTCACTTATAAACCGACTGCTACTTAGATCAGTGTAAGTATAGTTGTTGTTACAACATTATACTTGTTCATTACGTTATGAGATAAAATTTTTCTTGAACTGCATAATCAATTAATTACGTTTAGATGATATTGTATTTACAACTTGTCTGACCCCGTTTTTTACGTGAATGACAGCAGTCTCGTGCAACTCGTGCAAACAGAGTTATGAAAAGTATGGTGGAGAATTCAAGGACAAATTATATATGACATTAAATAGGCATAGGAAATAGAGATCAATCTAATTGCACCTTTACTAATCCTACCAGGTGTTCTGTATTACAAAAGTGGATCTATTGTGACATTTTGATACAAGCAAAACTGTATTATCTGCACTATTATTTACCTACTGGTACTTCGTTTTATTATTGGCTTGTTAAAAGTTAATTTTTTACCATATGTAAGTTGACAGAATCATAGGAACCATGTCTTGAGGGGTAAATCAAACACAAATGAATAAATCCTTAATGATTTTGTTGTGCAAAAAAGTATGATATTGTGTCTTAAACAGTTTTCATTTTCCACTCAATTGTGTAATTGCAAGGGAAGTAAACTAATAGATCTCTACTTATAAGTACTAGCCCAAGGCAAGAGTTGTCATTCTTTGTGGATCACAACTTTAAATTAAAAATTAAAACTTCTGTTATTGATATTAACAAAACTATCATAAACTTCACATTTGTGAAATCATTTTTGGTTATTTCAAGGACTTGGAAATTAATTTCTAGACTTTATTTAATGTAATTCTATCATTGAAAATTTTAGGGCCTATCTCTACATTAAAGTGAGGATAACTGTATATTCGTCCAGTTTTAATCATTGACATTCCTGCTGTGTATTAGTAAGTTTTGTGAATAAGATTAGAATGTTACTTTTGCACATATACACATTGATTGGACCTCTCAGCCAAATTTCATACCTTATTTTAGGGATTTTTAAAGGGATGTCACGTTTTGAATTTCCAGTGAATAACAAAAAACAAAGAATATTCAGTTCTTTCCAAAAACCGTTATGTTATGATTCAACCAAATAGTTTCCTTTGTCTACCAGAAAGGAACAATTCTTATATCTTAATATTAAGGTTGTATACCTTTATAACAGACAATAAACTAAAACAATAGAAATTCATACGTGACTTCAGAGAGCTCAACAAAGCAATTTCAAGCACAGATATTAATGTGGAATGTAAAGTAAGTTACACACTACAATATCCGACCAAGATACTTACAAAAACAATGCATTTGCAGAACAGAGAGATAAAAATAATTTTGACAGCTCGTGAAAACTAATGACACATTTTGACAGGTATTTGAAGATTCGTGACTTAATTAATTTTTTTTCTGTTATTTCTTACTTCCAGTTTGATTTTCATAAGATGGGTATTCTATATTGTACCTTACAACTCATAAATTAAAATAAATTAAAAAGAATATATTATTACCTCACTGTCGTTTTGTCTATCACAGTCACGTACGAATTCCTACTGTTTCAGTCATTTGTCACTAATTAGAGCAACTAACAGTGTTGCAATCATACAAAACACAACCCTTATTTTCACATAGATATTGAGGATTTATCTAATGAGGACATGTATTTGAAGCACAATTTCAATACAGATTGTATATTGTAATAATGTTAAACTATCTCAGCTGTGACGTGTCCTTAAGACAATACATTTTCAAAAGTTTGTTGAATGTGTTTTGATATTTAAGTGCATTGTAGTTCATGAATACCAAGTTGAAAATTGATAATGGAACCATTTCTAGGCCCTTATTGTAAGTCACTCGACTTCTGTAACGGTAAATGTTTAATGTATTAAGGGGAATATACTCTTTTAGTTTTGGAATGTGGCATTCCTTGACCACCATATCTTTTCATATGCACTACTTTGTAAACAAACTAAATAATCTGTTTTAGCTTACATATGCAAAATGAAAATAAAGAGAGTGAACTTATTTCACTTTTTTTTCTCTAAACTAGAATCTGTAGGATATTGATAAATGTTTGGACAAGGTAAAGCACTATTATTTTCGCACAAAAAATATTAATTGTTGACTTTGAATGTACACAATAAGTCGTATGTAATTCAACAATAACTTTCTTGTTTGAGTTTTTCTCATTTTTATTTTAGTGAGCAATCCTTTGTGTACTTATGGCAGTTGAAACAGTATCCATTTCATGTACCAAAACTTTGTACTTTTTTGCAGGTAAATTTTATCATACCCCACCCACTTTTTTTTCTAATTTCAAAGTATGCGTCCCCTTAACGTCAGATGTTATTTCTATGTTCACGGAGTTTGATTTGCCAACTTGAAATGACAACAGTTTTCGAGGTCAAGTGTGACTGCTTTCATAGCTTTGAGTATTGTATAATTACCCCTTGGATATGGTGCCTGCTTTTTAATTTTGTCTTTTGGCAGTTCCTATGATATGCAGGCTCCATAACCTCAGATCCCCTTTCTAAATTCCAGTTTGTTTTGTTCCGCCCATTGTTTTCTCGTTTAGGACAAACCCATTATTTTAACTGGGGACCATACGCCGCTTTTCATGGAATTACACACTAGTGTAGCATTGAAGGTTCCTTGTGCACCGCCGTATGAACACATCTGCGGATGTCTCTAAATTGTTTTTTGTACTTTTAGCATGTGTAAATGTTGAGTTCTGGTCAACCCGGGGCTAGAGTGCGTGGAGGGTAGCATGCATTTCTACTGCCGTCCTTGAACAGGCTCAATCAAACCGAGCGTGCAACATTATCGTTTTTGTTGTGTTGGGCGACCTGTGGAGTTTCCACATTTTCTATTTTACCAATTTTAAGTGTGAGAAGGAACAATAATTAGGGTATAAAAAGGCGGTACTTCATTATTATTTACGAAAGTTTCCAAACCCGACAAGACTGAGCAAAATCTCACATGATGGTTTTCATAAAACTCGAGAAAATATAGCTTTTGAAAGATTTGAAACTTATTCTTTCTTTTTCTAGATCAATTACCAACCTCACTGGGTCAAGTCCCATAACTCTGACATGTATTTTGAGCAAATTATGCCCCCTTTTAGACTTAGAAAATTTTGGTTAAAGTTTTACATGCAAGTTATTATCTCCAAAACTAATGCAGATATTGATTTGAAACTTCACATGTGTCTTCGGGGTTATAAAACTAGTTGATAGCATCAAGTCCCATAACTCTGACTTTCATTTTTGCCAAATTATGCCCCCTTTTGGACTTAGCAAATTCTGGTTAAAGTTTTGCTTGCAAGTACATATAGCTATTACAAAAAGGCATATAGATTTGAAACTTATTTTTTCTTTTTCTAGATCAATTACTAACCTCACTGGATCAAGTCCCATAACTCTTACATGTATTTTGAGCAAGTTATTCCCCTTTTTGGACTTAGAAAATCCTGGTTAAAGTTTTGCGTGCAAGTACATACAGCAATTACTAAAAGGCATATAGATTTGAAACTTATTTTTTCTTTTTCTAGATCAATTACCAACCTCGCTGGGTCAAGTCCCATAACTCTGGCATGTGTTTTGGGCAAATTATGCCCCCTTTTGGACTTTGAAAATTCTGGTTAAAGTTTTACATGCGAGTTTCTATCTCCAAAACTAATGCAGATATTGAAGCGAATCTTCACATGTGCCTTCGGGGTTATAAAACTAGTTGATAGCAGCAAGTCCCATAACTGATATGCATTTTGGTCAAATTATGCCCCCTTTTGAACTTAAAACCCTTTTGATATTTAACCTTTTTGGGTAATATTTTCCTGCTTCTGGGACAATATTTCGAATAGTCGAGCTTGGCTGTCTTACGGACAGCTCTTGTTTCTCTCGTCTTTTCATCATACCTGCCATTGGGTTGTATCCCTTTTTCACAGATTTCTAATCAAATAGCCCTGCAAAAAGTTAAAATATACACATTTATCTTACAAATTGTTTGTTATCATAGAAATATTAATTCTAGGGAAATAGAAGAAACGCTTTCCCATTACATTATCTGAAGAAGAAAAAACAACTACGACACGCGGTTGGAAGTTACATACATTAATTATGAAATGTATATTTTGCTGCGTTCTTTGCTTACAAAGGGTCATCTTGTGGATATTCTAAATATCAAAATCTTTTACAGACAGCTTCTTCTGAAGTCTTGAATAGACCAATGATCATGGAGTATCAAGTAATTTTAGGCAGGGATTTGGAAAAGTCGAGTACTATTGTTATGCCAAAACTTTATTTCACAGTAAATAGCGATTTATTAGTGTCATGTGCCTTTTACTACACGAAACCTTATGGACACGTACTAAGTAAATAAAGTGGAAAAGAGTGATATTTTGGATGTTTGGAATATGTGCAATCTATCTTAAATGGTCAGAACAGTCACGTGATAAATAGTTGCGACTATGGATACGCGTTTCTTGTTTCTTATCGCCTTTGGATGGTCATTAACCCTGGGTATCAAGGCAGAACAGTGTTCATTATAATTTTTTTCACAATAATTTAGAAGGTTACTCTAAAATCATATGAGATAGTTCCATGAAGATCACTCTAGAATCATATGAGATAGTTCCAGTTAGTTACAGGAATATGGTATAGGAGTAAGTGTGTTAGGTAACTTATTGGCGAACATGTGTGTCATATGCAGGTTACGCATATATAGATAACTAACAATATTTATTTATATTGTATACCCTTATCAAATGCGCTCATTTGATTGGTCAAAAGAGGTGCATGCGCGGGTCCACAAAAGCGATATTGACTCGCAAATATGATGACTCTTTCTTATATGTATGAAATATGGGCCAGTCAAATGAGTGCATTTGAGAAGGGTATATAATATAACAATTATAGACTTATATTTCGGTCAATATATGTTTTTTACAGGTCCGTAAAACATATATTGACCTCAAGATAAGTAAATAACTGTAAAATAAACTACATCCACGTCATTTCTTTTGTGGTACTCTTAATTTCTCTGATGTTTTTGAACGTTACTGTCACCTGGTGGCTTGTACTGAAAAAAATTACCTTTCTCGCAAATACTGCCGCCATAGGAAGTAGAACAGTCCGGATGGTCGTTCCAGTGCCAATTATAGATGTCTAACATATCCACACATCCGCTGATAATGTCTGGCTCTCCTGGGTACCAGTCGTTGTAACTGATAGTAGTGCCATCGTACCATCTGTACTCTCCAAACTGGGCGTAGTACCGGGCACCTATCCAGTAATGAGTTGCACCATATTCTGTGGAATACAAACTTTACATAGAATGATCAAGACGCAGATGATTACATTTATACTTGCGTGCCTGCAGACTGGGTCCACTGTTACAAAATGAAGTTTAGGGAACAGTCTCAGGGTGCTGCCTCGCCATTGGTCAGTTCCAGAAGCTAAAGTTTTGAGACCTGACTAATAAACAACAGTCTACTAGCAGTATACTATAAGTTATAGGCTTATTTGAAAAGAAAATCAGAAATTAAGTTATAGAATATGAAGTACAATACTATTGTTGCGTGCATGTACTTTCAGCTATCAGTTTCAGCTTTGAAGCTATTCTATGCTAATAAAATGTTTTGGACTTGGAGCAGATAATACAACATATATATCAGAGTCTTGCCTCATTCCTATTATGTATGGCAGGTATTTGTATGAATATTTCAATATTTTCTACCGTTTAGTTTTCAAAAAGTTGATATACATGTAGGTTAAAAGTCTTCAAAATGTCTCTAAGGGTGTAAAGTAGGGACTTGCTTTTTGTTTACATATTAGGAAATTCCTAAATGCAACACAGTGCACCCTCACTATATATAGAGCGAACAATACAGGAAAGACTGAAATTTGTTTTTACAGAGGTTAAATTGTATGCTCACCGATCAACATTTTTACAATATAGAATTTCTTCACAAACTTTCAAAATTGTCACACAAACATTTCACTGATACTTATGCCTAGTGATGCAGTGGTTTTAGAAATTTCAAAGACATGAATACGAACACATTTTCAAGTGATCAGAGAGAAATGGCCATCGAAAGTGACAATGTCCACTTTTTTGTTGATGAATTACAGACATCAGTAGAACAGATTATGAACTCACATGCACCAATTATAGAAAAAACAATCATCCGTCGCGCTCCAAAACCCTGGTTCACAGAAAAACTCCTTTATCTTAAAAGCGCGACACGCAAATCTGAACGTTTGTAGAAGAAACATAGACAATCACATCTGTATGAAGCCTTCAAAACAGCACGTAAATAAATACGAAAGGAACTCAAACGTGAGAAAAGATCATCTCTCAGTGAAAAGTTCTAAATACCAGAGGTGACTCGAAAAAGCTTTATAAACTTGTATCTGGGACAACTGGCACGAAGTCTGAGAACCCTATGCCAACTGGACATGACAGTACACTGGCAGAGAAATTTCCAGATCATTTCTTGAACAAAATCGAAATAATTCGAGAATCGTTGGAACACTTCGATAATTTTCAACCATGTAAAAAAGATATTCCTTGTTTTGTTAGTCTTAAAGATCTGAGCGAGGAAGAAGTTAGAAAACTTATAAACCAACTACATACGAAACCATGTTGATACTCTACCAACAAAACTGCTAAAATCGTACTAAGGTGAACTATTACCTGTTATCACCAAATTAGTGTCGTTGCGTGACGGCGTTTTTCCAACGAAATGGAAACAGACAATTGTAAGGCATTTGTTTAAGAAAGTGGGACTCGAACTTGAATTTGCAAACTACAGGCCTGTTAGTAACCTCTCGTTTTTGTCAAAACTAATTGAAAAAAGCAGCTCTGTTCAGACTAAACGATCATGTAAATGAACACAATTTTCTACCCGAAAACCAATCTGCTCACAGGAGGAAAAACCATTCTTGTGAATCACTATTGTTACGTCTAGTAAATGATTTACTGGATGCTATGGAAATGCAAGAAGTTACGGCGCTAATTGCCATCGAATTCAGTGCCGCCTTTGATACTGTAGACCATGATATTCCCGTTGATGTGTTGAACAAGCATTATGGCGTTTGTGGAACAGCATTGATCCGGGTTGATTTCTATCTGCGGCCCAGAAGTCAACAATGGAATCCAAGGCAATACAAGAACTAGAACAATGTGTTATAACAATCAAAAACGGGTTGATTGAAAATAAGCTCAAAATGAACACTTTCAAAACCGAGTTCATCATGTTTGGTAGTAGGCAACAACTCTCTACGTGTGCAGCCGACAACATATGCAGGTTATGAAGTGAAATCAGATCAGCGAGCTTTATTCGATATCTAGGTACATACCTGGACAAAAATTTGAATCTAAAAGAGCATGTAAAACGAAAGCGTAGAACAGCGACGCTCAACTAGTTCAGAATAAAATGTAATATCTAATCAAAGAAGCTGCTGAAACTCTTGTGCTGTCATTGGTGATATCCCATTTAGATTATCGTAATGTCATTTGTGTAGTATTGCTCAAAGCGAGGTAAAAATGTAACGAATTAAAAACGTGTGCAAAACTTGTCCTAAATCGAAGAATGTATGACAGTTCTAAACAAGCGCTTTATGATCTTCACTGGCTACCCATCAAAACCAGAATCATATTCAAGATGCTCACATACGTGCATAATTGTTCAGTCAGAAAATCTCCGGAATATCTTTTAAAACCTCTCATAATACATAAAACAAACTCAGACAAGGAACATACGTTCTTCAAATTCAATTACTGGGTGCTTCGTTGTTCCTTTGAACAAGCGCCAAACGTTTAGTGACAAAAGTTTTAGTACTGTTGGACCTAAACTCTGGAACGAATTGCCTCTCGAAATCAGAAACATTACATGTTTCCTAAAAGAAGTTGAAAACTCATTATTTTAGAGATAACTTTGCACTCTTTTAGAGCCTGTAACTGTGATTTTGAAAGTATTGTGGTAACATGAACTGGATAATTTTTACTGTGTAAATACATTCGAATATGAGAAATTTTATCACTGTTTTATATAAAAGTACAGTTGTTTGTAATAACTTATGGTTATGTCACTACAGTAAACTTTTTACTTACTTACTAACAAACCTATATCTTAACATTTTTATATTTTATTAATCTTATCTTCTCAAGTTTTAAGATGCCTGATCTTTTGTTTAATACTTACTCAGTAGTTTATTTACAATGATGTTATGCTCATTTATTTCTTACATCTTTTAAATTGTTTTAATTTTTAGAGTAAACTTTTTTATGTTTTTGTAAATCGCCATTGAATATGTTTTACGTAAAAATAGGCGTTTAATTAAATAAAACAGTTTTAGTTTCAGTATGCAAACTAAGATATTATGGAATGTTTTACAATTATCCAATAATTAATTAATTAATTAAAACGTTCAATTAAAACCAGCTGCTTGAAATGACTGATGCTTAAGATGGTAAAACATCCCATCAAAAATGAATCCAAATTCAAATCAAAATACATATTTAACAAAATGTCTACATTACTACATATATCAATATTATCACAGTTAAAGTTAAGATAAAGGAAAGACTTAAATGGAAAACATGTTACGGAATAGACAAATCAAAACAAAGACATAATGTGGTGAATATTTTGCCAAAGACGCGCGATTTGATTTTATAATTCAAGTGGTCAGTTAAGACTTACCAGCACATTTCGCTCTTGCAAAATCATTTTCTGTCGCATCTTCAACTTTGAGTAAGTTAGCTCCCAAATCTGTGCAAGTTACCTGGAAAAAGACATTGACAGAAAACACGACAGTTTGAATGCTACCAAGTGCGGAAAGTAACGCTTTAAGCACTTATGATCCAGACGAAATAATACAATTTCAGCCGATCAAGATGCTATACGTCTCTTTTTTATCGGATTAATATACGCTAAAACAAGGAAGAAAAAAGTCAAATATATAAAATTAATGTTCCGTTTTATGTCACCTAATACGAGAGACATGTTGTCGCTGAACATGGCGTGGCTCCGCATCCGATACCCAAATGCCTATATATAGCCAGTCAAACTGAGTGAACTTGTTGTACTCGTCCGGAAGCATAGTAAATGCCATTTTTATCATATGTTTATCATAATTTAGAATTGCTTACACCAGAAAGTCCAAAAACTTCAAGATTTTAATTTTCTTGGCAATAAACAGACTTATACATATATGCTTAATATTCATTTACTTGGACCAGAATAAGTAACCACGCAAATATGTTCATTTTTCCACATCTTAGCTAGTTTAATGATGAAGATGTATGTTCTTCTTCTTACATTTTTATATTTTATTTTAAGGTTTGGATCTGTTTTTCTGGGACTGGGTTACACATGGGTACGGGGTGTTTACAACTGTCATTTTACTAGAGCTGTATATTAGTGGCTGACCTTAATGAAATTGTCTGTGCTATTTGTTTATGACAATGGGTAATTCCCTAAATGCCTGGAGGGCAGCCATTGGATCTTTTTACAACGAATTACAGAGGTTTAAAAGTCTATGTACTTTCATTATTGTCCATTACGTGAAATAGTACATTTCCTTTTGTTATGTCTCACGCTGTTATTTGAAAATTTGAAACATTATTGCAGTATTTTAGTTGATAAGATTAAAGGGAGACAACTGTTCCCGATTGCTCTTGCAAAATGTTTTCAAGATGCAGTCTTTTGCTCTTTATTGCTCTTCTGTGAAACTACTTTGAATTTAGAAGTCGTATCTGTTATTCTTTTATTATTAATTTTAAGTGGTAATACTGAATTAAATCCAGGCCCGGGAAGTGAATCTGATTGTAACTGTCTATCGATTTATAGTCAAAACATAAGGAGCATAAGACATAAATTAAGCTACATAAAAAACAAGTGGCTCGATTTCGATGTTTTATGTTTTACTGAAAGCCATCTAGATGAAAATGTAAGCAATGACAGTATCAGTCTAGATTTTCAATTAACAATTTACCGTAAAGATGTTTCATGTCACTCCGGAGGTTTACTTATGTATATATCAGACAATCTTATTTCAAAACGTACACATGAACTTGAGAACATATTGAAAGATTCGTTGTTGGTAGAGTAAAAAACTAAACATACGAAATATCTCATTTGTAATTTGTACAGACAACCTCAAGCATCTATAGATTTCTGGATAAAACTGAACAATTCCTTAGAAAAAGCTCTTGATATGTGTGATAGATTAATGTTAGTAGGAGATATAAATGAGGACCAACTGAACATCAACAACCACAAATTTAAAGACATTCTCCTAATTAATGATTTACATAACATAATTAAAGAACCAACAAGAGTTTCAAATCATTCATCGACCCTTATTGATCCTATTGCTATTTCTAATACTATTGAAGTTTACAATGCCGGTGTCTTTTTAACTCCTACAGAAATAAGTGACCATTTTGGAACTTAAGCATATATAAAATACCCTAATAATATACCTATAGCGTATAAACGAGAGGTTTGGAACTATAATCGCGGTAATTTTGATGAACTTAATAATTTGATTCAAAATACTGACTGGTCATTTTTAAATTCAAATTCGATAGATGTGGCATGTGAATCTTTTACAAACGTTTTATCGAATTAGCTAAACAATGTATTCCGACATCTTTTGTTACAATAAGACCACACGATAGACCATGGTATGACTTCGAAATTCTCAGAGCTTCAAGAAAACGTGACCGTTTAAAGAAAAAAGCTCTGCAGACTAATAGTGTATCTGACTGGAATTCTTTTAAGCGCATTAGAAACAAGGTAAACAACTTAAAGCATCATGCTAAGGAACGTTTTTATAACAATTTAGAGTTTTCTTTGGAGGAAACAAAATCGACCAGTCCGAAGTTTTATTGGAAAACAGTAAAAACGCTGATAAAAACAATAGTAGTGCCAACAACAATAATATACCAACATTAGTTGTCGAAAATGATAGAGATGATATTTACTATACCACTGATAGCGAAAAGGCAAACTGTTTTAATGAGTATTTTTCCTCTGTGCCAAGAGTTGATGATTCTAATGCACATTTACCTAACTTTATGTTAAAAACAAATTCTACCTTACATATATCTCCTATAACTGAAAGTGAAATTGCTGACATAATATCTTCATTATTAACTAATAAAGCTGTAGGTCCTGACCATAAGTCATAGGTTACTTAAAGAAACACGTTTAACAGTTGCGAAACCTCTTAGTATCATATTTAACAGATCTGTTCATGAAGGTATTTATCCCAGTGCTTGGAAACTTGTTAAAGTAATGCCCCTTTTCAAAAAAGGAATAGAAAATAATCCATCGAATTACAGACCTATTTCCTTAATACGTTGTGTCGGAAAAGTCATGGAAAGAGTAATTTTTAAACATATCTATAACCATTTATACTCCAATAACTTGATCTATTCCCTACAGTCTGGCTTTTTACCTGGTCATTCAACTGTCTTTCAGCTAGTAGATATGTATCACCAAATATGTGAATCTTTTGACGAGAGAAAATCAACTTGCATTGTTTTCTGTGATATATCTAAAGCATTTGATAGAGTTTGGCACCGCGGTCTTCTTTTTAAACTTAAGCAATACGGCCTAGATGATACACTACTTAGTTGGTTTGAGAGTTATATTTTGAATCGCAAACAGTCTGTCTTTGTTGGTAGTGAAATCTCGAGGATACTCCCACTAACAGGGCTCGGTCCTTCGACCTCTACTTTTTTTGATCTATGTAAACGACATAACTGAAACTCTTTTAAACATTACCCGTTTGTTTGTAGATGACAGCTCCTTAGCTGTAACTTCTTATGATGTGAATTATATAGAATCTGTATTAAACAGTGATCTAACCACAATTATCCAGTGGTCCAAACAGTGGTTAGTTGATTTTAATCCTAACAAAACTGAAGTAATGTTTTTTTCTAATCTACAAGTAAAGCCATCTCTTTATTTTAATGGTAATTTACTAGATTATGTTGATTTTCATAAACATTTAGGTTTAACTTTATCGTCCGATCTTAAATGGCACGAGCATATTAGCCACATAGAAAAGTCTGCATCGAAAGTTTTGAGTTCTATGACAGCACTAAAATTCAAGTTAAAAAGATCTACTCTAAATCAAATTTATATTTCATATATGAGACCTATATTAGAGCATGCATCTATTGTTTGGGATGGATGCACTGTACAACAAAAACAATCCTTAGAGAAATTACAATATGAAGCGGCGCGTATAGTTACAGGATTTACCAGGTCTGTCTCAATACAAAATTTATTTCAAGAAATAGGATGGGTCTCCTTAGAGGACTGACGAAATATTCAAAAGCTTATTACAGTTTATAAAGCTAAAAATAGTCTACTCCCTGAATTCTTGTTAAATATTTTTCCTCCTGTTGTAGCAGAGATATTTAATTACCCTTTGAGAAACAATGATAACTATGTAACAATAGCTCGAAGAACTCAGATTTATAGTAACTCATTTATACCGTCATCTGTCGATCTATGGAATTCACTTGATATAAATATTAGAAATTCTGAATCCCTTAATATATTTAAATCAAGGCTAAAAGATTTGTTCAAAGCACCAACAATCCCAAACACTTTTGATTGGTAAAAGACTGCCCTCAATATTACATGCAAGGTTAAGAAACCGATGCAGTAATCTGAATAACGATTTATAGAGAAACCATTTAAGAGATAATCCCAGTTGTGATTGTGGGTATCCCATCGGGAATGCTGAACGTTATTTCTTTCAGTGTATGAAATTTAGAGAACAAAGAATCGACCTATTTCATGAAACCAGAACTTTTCATCCTTTAAATGACACACTACTATTATTTGGATCTGACATGTACTCAGACGAAAGCAGTTCACTAATTACTTTTGGCGGTGCATAAATCTATCATAAATTCTAATCGTTTTCAGTGAGAATAGCTGTGACTTGTAATTTCTACCAGTACCTAACATTTGATTTTGACTATTAATCAAACCTCAATTTATCACAAACGAATACAGGTACTCCTGCCCTTGCCTAGCTTCTGGGAAACAGATCCATGAGGGGAAAATAGCAATATCAACATCATATATAACATTAAACTAGCCACATTTTTCTTTTTTAGTTTCAGTCATACTTTGGTCTTTTCTTCATTCAATCTTTTGTAATACATGTTATATGTTTATTTCGTAAAAGTAATTAATTCTATGTAATAGTTAATTTTCAAGGGAAGGGCCGTTTACTAATGTTGGCAGAACTTGTGGTCCGACCCTATTGCTATAATTCAATTGATTGTTATTATCCATATGTTGCTGTAATGATATAAATACATGTATTATAAGCAATAAAATATGTTTAAACTAAACTAGTAACCACGCGAGCGTAATAATTAATTCTCTTTTTTAATTTTCACTTAAAGCAAATCAATAAAATGACATCTGTCAAACACATGAACTTACTTTTGCCTGCTCCCATGACAACAGGTTGGTATTGAACTTGTAGCAGCGTCCGTCAAATTTCCCCCAGCCAACATCACACTCTGATAGGAAAACAACAGCTTTATTTAAAATACATTCAAACCTTTTCGAAAAACACTACCCTATATAAAAAGTGGTCTTTGTTGACATTGCTGATTCATTTTCTCTTGCAAAGCGTATTCTTCAATCTGTAGACGAAATAAAACAAGTCAAATGGTTTATCGCGGCCAGAAATTTGTACAAACCGGACAGAAGTTGCGAAATTGTCATTTGTGCAGGAAAGAAGCGTTTACCATAATGTCCAGTACTGGACACAGGTATAGTGACCATGCACGGACACAGCCAATTTTCTCAGAGGGGGTCCGATCCCCTGCCTCTCCCCCCCCCCCCTGGAAATTTTGAAATTTAGCACTTCATTTTTTGCATTCTGGGACAGTTTTAGGGACTAACCTGTTAAATTTGGGAAAATGATAAAATCAACCTTTCTTGAAGGTAAAATTCTTAGTTTCTTTTAGATAAATAATATGAATTATGTCGGGGTCGTATGTAGCAGCAGCATATCGAACTTTCTGTACTATGCGGGACAGCTTAAGCCTAGCTGGAGAAAAATCGATAATGCGACAGGTATGATCGTTATCGTCCGTAAATTTTACGTAAACTTCCGAGATTAAGCGGGGGTCATAAATCACCTTATCTACAAAATCGATATTTATTGCCTTCAGGTAATAAGTAATTTAGTCTTTACTCTACCTAGCATTTATGTTTTAAGCGGATTAAAGACACTTGTAGAGAGTGATGTTTGAGATATAATAAAATTTAAGTAAAATAATAAAGAAAATAAGTACTTAAAGGGCATATCATATCTTTTCCTTGCATCTTTATTTACATATTTTGCTTGTAGTACCAGAAAGGTATGTAGTCGTTCCAGGTAGTACTTAAATGTCTTTTTACACGTGAAAGCATTTTATCATTTAAGTGTGTAAGTCAACATTGTAATATTTCAAAATTTGTTTAGCAATAAACGTGTTTACATCAACACAAACTATAACACTGTACGTATATAATAACCACATGAATAACTTCAGTTTCATGTATCACCGTAGAATACTGAAAACCTAATATGCAAATATAAATGTGTACGCATGTTAACAGCTTTTCTCTTTTCTATATATTGGTATGAAAATAGAATCGCTTAATTCACAGTCAAGTCAAATGTTAGTTTTAATTTATAACTTTGTTAAGTATACTAAACTCGGGAACTAACTGAAGAAATTTAACTAAAAAGGAAATGTAACACTGTGTAATTTGTCCATTTCTTTACTGGCCTTACGGCAAAATTTGTAGTTTCCTATGCACCTAACACCCAAGTTGCACGTGCGAAATATGTACTTGAAAGAAGGTGACAAAGTTATTCAGAGATTGATGCCCACGGAGCGATGTACCCTGTTTTCATGGACGGAAGCCTGTACACTTCAGAATTTGTAACATTACATTTAAAAATCAAATGTTTTTAAGTGTTGCTTGAATAAGCAATAAACAGAACAGATAATGATCTTGAACAAGCAATACAATGAAGCAGTCGAAAAAAAACATTCGTAATGTCTTGTTTACTTTAATAAAGAATAAAACATAAGCATTGTCTTTTTATTAATTCCCATTTTATTGCCGTTATTAAATGCCTCCTTTTTTCAAAGAGACATGTGCTATAAAAGTGCGAAATATCACCCCCATAATTATCCATGCATGGTGTTAAAATTTTATTACAGTGAAAAGGTAATAAAAGTAACAAGCAAGGGACTATCTAATTAAGTATCAGTTAGAGCTTACTCAAAAATTTATATTTATTACATCTGATTGAAATAAAAATCCCGATATGAAACTGTCAGTTTCTAAATTAATCTTCGCTTACGCTGTCAGAGTTGCTAATAGATTGAAATACGGATAATTTACTCTCCATCTTATCATTCATTAATATGTATCAATTGTCATTTAACCATATTAAAACACTTCGCTGAAGCGAACTGGTTAAAGGAAAGGTTGAGGAATCTTGCGTGTCAAGGTGTGTGCAAATAACAAAATTAAATCTCACATTTTTGACAGCTGAGGATTTTCTTCATCCAATACAAGGATCATATTTTGATGTACTTAAGAAAACAATTGGACAAGTAATCAAGTTGACACTTTCTCTAAGTACAGACAATTTCATCTTTGTGTCTGCCTTTTTTTCCCCAATAAAAGGTCCCATATGTATCTACTTTTGTTTACCTCTGGTCCCTTCTTTCACGCATTCGCATGTCAAAATATGTATAACCTTTAATCATTGTTATTAAAAATAGACGCAAAATAATTAATAAATTATGATGATTACGTCCAGGTATTTAAAAACGTAAATTTACTTTGACATAAAACGTGTCGTAACTGGAAACTACCTGTATACCGAGTCGTCTGCTCGCACTCGGAAAAATCCGGAAAATTCCGAGTCGGCCCGAGTCTTCATTTTAAAAGTAATAGTGATGTTATAAAACACCCAAAGGGTAAGTTAAATAAAGTATTTTTTAAAACTATTTTTGCACAGTTGAGTCGAGCAATAATTATTCTGTAGAACATCACCGGAGCAAAAACGATTATTTTCACCGATTTCAGTAATTTGAACAATATACAAACAAAACTTACCCTAAATTTTAGCTAAAAATAGACATCTTCAATTGACGTCAATGGAAAACAAGGGTGGTACGTTTAAAAGCCCAAAGGGTAAGCGAAAGCGTAAACTTACAACATTTAAAATTATATCCTCATTTAGATGAAAGATAAAATCAACGAATGCCAACGAAGCGAATTCGTTATTTTAAACCATTTAAAAGATATAGCGAGTAAATCGAAATTATCCTTCTTTATTTAATGTGTCAAAAAATCGATAATACCGATTATTGGAAAAATTGAAAGTTCAATATGCCGCATATACTTTACATGCAGTCCTAATGTTGCCTTTTTCGAAAAACATTTTCTTTCCTTCTTGTCTTCTTTCCTTTTTTAAAGATTTTCCAGAGGGGATCCGTACCCCCGGTCCCCACCCCACCCCCCTCTGGATCCGCGCATGGTGACATATCATGCTTTCTGTTTATGCAGGTAAACTTGTGTTTGGTTAAATTTCAACAGAGCACAATTGTCTGAACAGTGTACAAACTCATTACTGTTTTTTCAGGCAAGGGTGGAAAAAAAGTGGTAGACAATGAAAGCAGTAACATTTTTATTTAAAAAAAAATAAACAATGAGACAAACATTTCCAACATCTTTGGACGGTTCAAAAATCCCATGTTAAACATACGATAAAGCCCGAAACGCGTGAAAATGTTCCGAATGTAAATCGGGTGAAGAAGGCGCTCAATGTATAGAGTTAGATTATGCGTCTAGATGCTGTACCAGAGGGGTCGGTCAATTGTGGGTTCTTGATTAAACTTGGCGAGTCTACTTACTTATTACTTGAGGATGAAAAAAACGTGTTTTTTTAAATATTGCTCTTAAACAAGGGAGGCGGTTGAACTACTAAAAGTACAACAACAGTTAATTCACAACAAATCGTATGGTATGTTTTATAATCAGTAGAAGCTAGTCGTATTTACGCTTATGAGACCTGTTTCACCCATAAGTAAAGAATTCACAGGTCCATCATAAAATATTTTCCCCAGCGCGCATATACTTTACCTATTCAATATGATTTGAGGCGATCAATAAAACTTTTCTTTTAAGCACTTTTTATTAGATTCATTCAAAAATTACAACGCAAGAGACATATTGAATCCTGGGATGTAACACGAGTTTTTTAGCAACAGCAAAAACGTGAGAATATCCTGTCTGCCATACTAGAACTGTGGATTCTAGAGTGTTTATAAACACGGACGCCCTTTTATTTACACATTTACCCACTGAATTATTCCGACACCACTATTTGGAATACCCTACAAAATTACGTTTAAATGCATCTTCAGTTAGTCAATTCGAGTCTTTGTATGTAAAGTAGAGCAAGTTATAATTCTAATTTAATACATGTGCTATGGTGTTTGTATGTTTCCTACAACTACATGTCTGTTGAACTTTTTTATTCAGCATTCAAGGATGTATATTTAAATATATTTAAATGTATATATTCTAGTTATATGAGGGTCTCGTGGAAGATTGACATTATTATTATCATTATTATTTAATTTATTATTATTACTATCACTGATGATGTTGTTGTTGTTGTTGTTAACAACTACACGTTCGTATATGCTATTATATAAGATCAGAAAAATTTGAGAGTGTCCAATTAAGATATAGGAAAAACATGTATTTAAGCAAATTGCTTACACCCGTCCCTAAGTGTCACCTTTAACATAAACAAACCTGAAAACCACAGAGCTCTTGGTATACTATATAGACACTGATACATTGCGCTACAAACGGCATTTCTGGAATTGCAGAGACGCCTAATCAGATTTTAATCGGCATAGGAATGAGAAAAAACACAGGGACTTAGGTCGGGCGAATGTGGAGGATGCGGCAATTAAGACTATTGATCAACCGGTCGTCAATAGTCTTAATTTGTTGTTTAAAATTGGTCTCACCCCAAATGCTCATAATACTGATATCAAGGAATACTTCGTAACGGTTATGCCTGTATTAAATCGCACCGTTCATGAAGTGAATCTCAAATAATACTGATTCCAGGTACATTTGTATCATGTATTGTTTTAGGAAAATAAGTCCTAACAGTGTGGCAAATTTTTTTTGGGATTGGGAAATGTTGCCGAATAGGCCTGTAAAAGAAATAATGACAGATACATGAATTTAAAAGTGTAATCATGGAATAATTGTTCAGTTTCTTAATTAAGAGAAAATTCCAATCACATTTTCTTTTTTAAATGTTATAAAATAGTCTAAAACTATTGTTACACGTGTTAAGATGATACAATGTTATGGTACAAAAAAAAGTAATGGATACTATACGGTTACTTGAAACTAAACTAGGACATATTGTTCCATATTCAATTAATACAAATCTCTGTTCAAATAACACGGTATCGGGTACTGACGAATATTAGTATAACTTCCTTCGAGTTATAACTTTAATTCCTTTTGCAACCAAAGCATAACCGCATTGCTAATCTGTAGTGGCTGGATAAATTTGACAGAATTGTTCTTGCTTTAAAAAAAATCATAGGCGAAACAAAATGTTTCTTATTTGGAATAAACAAATAAATAAGAATAAATAATGTGTGAATAATTCTATTTAGGGTTGTACACTTGTACTTTTTATTTGTGTTGCTTAAAAACGAGTTCTACAATCAATGCATTATGTCTGAGTTTTGAGACCAGACTCAGGTATTAAGTATTTGCTTTCAGAATCTTGTCTTAAAACTCTATTTGAGCCGTGCCATGAGAAAACCAACATAGTGGGTTTGCGACCAGCATGGGTCCAGACCAGCCTGCGCATCCGCGCAGTCTGGTCAGGATCCATGCTGTTCGCTAACAGTTTCTCTAATTGCAATAGGCTTTGAAAGCGAACAGCATGGATCCTGACCAGACTGCGCGGATGCGCAGGCTGGTCTGGATCCATGCTGGTCGCAAACCCACTATGTTGGTTTTCTCATGGCACGGCTCATTTTATATTGATGTACCTTTCTCACAAATACTGCCACCATATGTTGTAAAACAGTCCGAATGGTCATTCCATTTCCAGTCAAAATGGTCTAAAAGATCTACACATCCGTTGATAGTGTCAGGCTGTCCTTGGCTCCAGTCATTGTAAATTATAGCGGTACCATCATACCATCTGTACTCTCCGTACTGAGCGTAGTACCGGGCACCAATCCAGTAGTAATATGCACCATATTCTACGGCATATAAACATACATTGTTTTTTGCATTTCATTGTAAGAAATTTGAGCTTGGTCAGAAGTAAACAACAGTTTCAGAACACAGCCTCGCCATTGGTAAAAAATAGGACAACCCATCAAAAAGAAGGGAGTGGTCTGTTATAGCAGCCTATAATGCTTTATGGAAAATTTTATTCGCTTATGTGTACGGAGCTTTGTTTCGACTTTTTTTATGGTTTAGATTGTTATATAAACTCATACACCTTCATTTTCATCCGTCAGAGGTTCGTCAAAATCCCGAGAATTTGTACCTGTTACGTAAACAAAGTAAAAATATCGACGAAATGTGCCCGAGCTATTGTAATCCTCTGGTATGTGAGAATGATACACTTTGGAAAGATCTTTAAAATCTCTTAATATATAAAACAAAACTGCTCGTTAGAGGTTGATACAGCAAGGGTTGACCACATTGGCAACAACTTTACTGCATTATATACACTATTCCCCGCTTCGGGGGAAGCCCGTCACAGGTATTTGAATAAAAATACTGTTTCAACTTAACTTTCAAGATGACTGACCCTGAATGATTAACCATGTGTCAATGTACATATAAGAACATGCAGTTAATTTGATCACTTACCTCAAAATTCTGTGACACGGTTCCTACAGGGTCACCTCTAATCGAAAGTGATACTGTGTAAGATATTTTATTTCATTTAGTGACCTAAAACATTTTGTATCAACAATGACTAGAACCAGATTTATATTATGTATTACGAGATTTAATAGACCTTTCCAAACATGCATACATTTTACGCCTATTCTAAACAAAATTGTTACCAACCTTTAAATTTTTAGCGAATAAATATTTCATGAAGCATTATATGTCACATACGTCACAGTAAGTTTGTAAACGATAAATTTCAATGCTAGGCTAATATGACATGAAAATTAAAACAATATTAACTTTACTACTATGTATTGTCTTTAAAATGATAAAGTTTTGTAATAATATATTGATAGAATATTTTATCGCATACTTTTTAAGTGAACTTCTAGGCACACATTATCTTACTCTACTAAAATTAACAAAATACATGTTTTGAAAATATAAACGTACGGTAGTACATAGGTATATAAGAAAAAAATAAAGTTCATTTTTTACAAATTGAAATAAAATGCACATCATTCTAAATGTATCAATGGGCATTAGGTTGGATCGTTTTAATATACAATTTTCTTAAAATTTTGAAGATTTTTACATTGCTATTTGCTTCATGCTTATTGGCCAATTTCATGACATAGATTTCTAAATTGCGAATATCATTTTAATGTTGTTTTTAAATGCATGAATTCGCAATGGAAAAATTAGGTCTTTGACGAAGAATTCTAAACTAGTCGATATATTTTAAAAAGTCAAAATGTCTATACTGCTGCCTTCTAGATAGAATGATGTATACGATATCAACATCATGATAAAGTTTTTAGAATAAAAATGTGGTGCTCATAATTCCAACTACGATTAAAAACAACCTGCACACTTTGCCTTTGCAAATTCATTTTCAGCGGCATCTTCAACTTTGAGTAAATTTGATCCCAAATCTGTACAGGTTGTCTGAAAATATTGCAAATAGTATGCATTCTTATAAATTTGCGTGAATATTTGGACTTTTGTGCCTTGGACTTCTAACAGTTTAGAACGAAATACCTTGACAGTGTCTATAGTCGCCACAAATTCAAGACAAACATATTGTGCAGAAGTTACTAAACCGTTGCAGCGATTTTGAAACAACGCAAAAAAATGACATTCTTCTTGCATTTTTTACCAATATCTAACTTTTCTTTTCACCCACTTCATCATTTTCCAGTGTCATATATACATTCTATGCCAAACTTGGTGGAAATGTATATGTTGAAAATATTCAGCCAAACTATGTGCGAGTAGCTTTAAAAGGAATAGACTAAAGACTAAAGTAACTGGTTAAATTGGTTTCCATTACCTTTGCCTGTTCCCATGACAAGGGGTTGATATTAAACAAATAGCAACTTCCTCCAAACTTTTCCCAGCCATCATCACAATCTGATAGAAAAACAATAATTTCGAGTGTAATACACTAATTCTGGGAAACTCAGTGCAAAAAAAGTCAAACACATCTTGAAATATATTAAACAATATCAAAAGAAACCACTTAAACATGTACTAAATATTTGCATGGCTTATAGGCTTACATCAAAATTGCTAAGTTAATCAAAACATTGATATCTGAAACAAAATGGCACAAATGGAAATTCGAGAATCTATATAGATCTAGAATTTAATTAGAAAGCCATTCACTTAAAAATTAAAAATTAAAAAACAACAACAACAACAAAAAAAGCATTAATCGACACTGTAAGCCAGCAAATACAGTATTAAAGTCAAGGACTAGTTCACCATGTAGAGAATACACAATTTTCTGATGAGTAATCAATTAAAAACAGTAGAATCGCCTCATATAGCTTTTTCTTTTTTAATATTCTTTTTTTTTGAAGATGTTATTAAGTAAAGTACAATTCTGTGTTCTCTGTGTGCTCTTGTAGCTTGGCATCATGCTTGTTGTTTTCGTTTCCAGAGATAAGTTAGGGACATATTTCATTGCAAAGCAATATTGATTTTTAACTGCTGGTATCAGTAATGTACTCAGAAAATTATATGTCAAATGAATATGATGCAATGGTGATGTGAATGAAGTTATATTATATCTTTAAAAAAAAAGGTCCAGAAAATTCGAATGAATTCTAATGATTTATGTTGATTTTAAAGTTATGCATACGCAGTAATCCCTTTAATGAGATATGAACGAATGTTAAAAAAGGTCCTAAGTACACCATACGTAAATATCCAGATATGAATACTCACACCATACCCCATGCATAAAATATAATGTATACTTTGGGTCCAAAAAGCAACTCGGCAATTATTGCTGTAACAAGGGCACACAACTAAAATAACTAGTCTGGCTTTATTAAATTCAGTACACGTACTAGTTCAGGTATCCCCGCATTTAGACTCTGTGTTGTTATATTTTCTTGTCCTTTGAGATCATGGGGAGCATTACATTTTACTGTCATAGAATCCCGCTTAAGCCAGTTGCGGTGGTGGGGGCGGGAGGGGTCATTAACACTTATAAACAAACTGGGTCTACTATTATGTTGTTCGGTTGCGTTCTATGCTTCCAAAGGATTTTATCAGATTTTATTGTCATAGGTCACTTATGCATGTGTGTTGAGATAGAACAAGTTTTGCCTAATGATGGCAACTTTACCATGAACAAACCCTTATAGCCCATATTTCAAATAGAAAAACTTTGATTAAGACAGATTTCAATATTTTAATGCTATAAAAAATGGACGGACGACGGACATCGAGCTTCTAAACGCTCGCCATGTTCAATTCCAAAAATAGACAATGATGAAATGTGAGAGATATTGTAGCACTTCCACACAATTACAAAATTTCAAACTCATTAAATAGGCAATAAATTACATTTTACACGATTCATCTACAACAATATCGAATAATCAATAAATGAAATTGTACACGATTCATTTAGAAAATATCAAAACTTAACAAATTTTATTGTATACGTTTCATTTAGAATGATATCTGATAGAATTAAATTCAATAGTATTCTAACTCGATTCATTTTCCTATTAAACAAAGAAGGCTGGCTGAAAACAGTGAATAAATTTTTCTGACGTCACAATTATTGCATCATAGCGTCAAACGGCATAGCGGCGCGCTGGAAAAGAACCCAATTGAAAACGGGCAAATATATAATGAATGTCTTCAAGGATGTACTTTAAAACCCTTGGTAACGTGTTAGAATCGAAATAATATATCTCATTTAGTGATTTGCTCTTGAATAAAATCATTGCTTGTCGTTCAGATGCGTATTATTATGCCCTCGTGATATAGCTCTAATTCCTTCGCATCTGAACTTCCAACAATGATTTATTCAGCAACAAATCACTATATGAGTTATATCATTTCTTAAATAAATTGCATTGTACACGTTTCATTTAGAACAATATCAAGCAGTAATAAATTAGTTAGTAATAAATTACATTTTAGATCTACACGCTTGATTTAGAACAATATCACATTGTAATAAACAAATAGTAATAAATTGCATTGTGCACGTTTCATTTAGAACGATATCGAATACTAGATCTAGTAATAAATTACATTGTACACAGTTCATTTAGAACAATATCAAAAAGTAATAAATTATATTGGACACGATTCATTTAGCACAATATCAAATACATGTAGTAATAAATTACATTGGACACGATTCATTTAAAACAATATTGAATAAGTAACATGATTCATTAAAATCTGTATTAAGTAAAATCTAGTAATTAATCATTTGTAACGCATTCTAGCGATACTGTGTCACCACTCAACGACACCACTCAACGACATACCTATTTTTATTTATTTTTAGTTCATACCTCCTTGTTCTGAATAGTAAAGCCTAAAACCAGAAGAAAATGTAACTTGAGCGTTAGAACTAAGTGGATGTGTAGAATGAAGCAAACATATTCCTTCGCTCCGCTTGTAACTCACGGCACGGCATCGCGACTCATATGTCACACACTGATTTATACATTTTATTGTTGTGGATTTTTGACAATTTGATACCACATCTCCTGAATTCCTGTCTTTTATGCTTGTCATTAGATCCGTTTGGATTTCACAGAAAACAGTTCCAAGCCGTGTTAATCCACCGGCTAAAATATAACTTATAAGTAAAATTGGAACTTTGTCCATTAAAAACGATTTTTCTGCTGCCAAAATCATGTCTAATATCCTAAACTTTCGTTCAGCTAAATTTTCATGTATTGATATTGTCAGAGATGGTCGATCAGTAAGTATTATCGAACAATAGCTATGGTGCTGGAATTGTATGTTACATTATTGTTCTTCGCCTGTTTACAAAGCGTATCAAAAGAGCGACAATAAATTTAATAAAGGCCGCAAAATAGAAATAAATCTTTTATATATAATTGATCCATTTCCGGTTACAAATGATAAAACTATAAATATTTGGACGAAAGCAATTATAGCTCGGTTTTGATGTCAGCGATGTTTTTGTACTAATGTCCAGAAATGTGACCATGTTTTGAAGAGTATTGCCCCTTGATTATTAAGCCAAATTGTTTAAAATTGTTGTTTCCCTTTATACCATCTTAAGGCCTATGCTATTTTGACAATGCAAAATTCCTATGTAAAACTGAGATTGTCGTAACAACGCGAGAAATGCATGGGGGTCAAAGAGAAACTAATAATGATAAAAGAATGTATCTCCCAGTAAATTATAAAGTATCAATGACACTCAAAAGCATGTTCCAACAGTGCACAAGAGGAAAATGCACAGGAATTTTCGGGGTAAGTATTTGGTACCGTAAATCTCTTATATCTATACAATATATATATTCACCAATCAAGGATACATCAGTGTAAATGAGCCAGACTATAACATAAATAGAATAAATAAACAATCGCTTACTATGTTCCTGTAAGTCCCATAAGATGAAACGGCTCAAATATATACGTTCATATATATTCTGTATCAGAAACATCAACAATCACAGTTCGATCTTTTCCACGAACATGTAAAAAAATACTTTTATTCCTTTATTTACATTTCAAGCATGGCGTTTCATTTATACGTACAAGAACGTAAATTTCGTGCTTTCCGACCCTCGTGGTGTGTAAACTTTTGTATTTAAAAGTATGGTGTATTCGACAAACCATTTGTAATTTCTGGCGGTAAATATCATTCACAGTATCATTTATGTTATCGAAATTTAATTGAATATATAAGTTTAAAAGCTGCAAAAGAAAAACGTAGACATAATTGTTCACTTCACAGGAATGAAAATCGGCGTGAGAATTTCATAATTGTAAATATTTCAAACACTACTTCTATAGATGCCTCCGTGACCGGATGCCAAGGTCGCTGACTTCGATTCTTTGCCACCGACGTGGGATCGAAACCTCACTTTAGGTGTAAACTTCTTCATGTAAGGAAGCCACCAGCTGACTTTTCGAAGGTCTCTGCCTCTATCTAGGTACTCAACTGAGCCCCAAAAAAATGTCTGGAGGGGCACCTGGAGGTTATCCCCACACACAAAAAAGAACAGGAAAAAGTTAATCGTATCGTTTTGATGTTACTCTAAACCCAACAAAATAAAATAGATAAACATTTTTCCCGTTGTTGTCTGTTTATTTGTTTATTTGTTTGCTTGTTTTTATTTTTATATAAATGAATATGCAAAAGGGTATTTGTTTGTATCAGTGTAACGTCAAAATATAATATTACAGTTATACATAAACAGTGAACGCCATATGCATAGTATTTTCACGAGGGGTTACTGCTTTGATGTTACATGTAAAACAAACATATCCCTACTGTATAAAGGTAAATGCCTCTTTTATTATAGTGTCACCCTTATTGAAAGGGCCAGCCAATTTGGCTTATGAGACACCTTTATTGTGCTAGCCAACTACCTCCCAATTCCTACCACTATGCCAGGCGCCATGCGGACAGAGGTCTGTAACCATTTAACTAGCTCGTGGCTGACGAACCGGCCTTTTCGGAACGAGTCCCATGACCCCAGTGCAAAATCATCCATGCTAAATACTACGTAGGATATGTTTGCTTTCTTACTCTCTCAAACTTCCGAAACGATCTATTTGATTTTTCACTTTTTATTAAAGCAAAAACTTAAACATTGAAGTTTAGTAGGTTGTAGCATTCAGTAGGTCCAGCGTATTTTTATTTCTGTGATATTCCTTCTGTAGTCAGTCATTATCTCAAAAAATGTATTGTAAAAATGTTTTTTAACCAAAGTGGAAAATATCAGGTACTTGAAAATGCAGCTTTCTAAAAGGCTAGTTAGAATTCTCGATGTCATTTGTCAGAGATAGGCTACGCTTGTAAATAAATAATATTATTACAAAATTAATACTGCTATTTTTGGTGCACTTTGCGGACTTACGATGAAGTCAAATATATATTTAATATATTAATCTGAGCAATACACTCCCTGTAAATGCGCACTACGTAAGCGCTCTGGCCCTTCTCGCACACCATACTTATAGTTGGGACTTCTGCACAAAAATGACAAATTTTACAGACACCTGGTTAATTGTAATATGTTTTTTTAGAAAAGTAATAAATGGAAATAGAAAAATAGCTCTCAGCTCATTTACACGGATAGTTCAGCTTTACTATGTATGTTATACTTTTTCGCATTTATGCTTGGTTTAAACATATTTATTCATCTATATTGTATCGCATAGTAATTACAATTATACAGTTTTGCACATAGTATAGACAAGTGGATTGAATTGAGAGCTTAAGGGGACGCATATTGCTACATTCACAGTTCATATAGCAATGCGGAAGGGGTGCATATTCAAGAAATCGATGGTGGGAAAATAAAAAACATATTCCTAAACTAATATAATACTGATGGACACCTGTAATATTCAGTATTTTGTGGATAAGGATGTGGTACTATGAATGTAATAGGAAAACAGAGGCCTTTGGGAAAGTACATTCAACACAAAATATTAAGCTTTTGTATAAGGAAAAAACAGGTTTTTTACAATAACAGTGTTCCAAATAATGTTGAAGGGATAAGATTTTCTTTCTAACACACCAGGTTTGCTTAAACATGTAAACATTTAACGCCACGTCTGTTCATCTCGGGATGGACGCCATATTTGTCATTGATAAAAAATGTAAACAAAAAAATCAGAGTGGGATTAGCATTGCAAGGGCATAACATGACATTCTACACAATGAATACCTTAGAACAGATATCTAAGATGCTACACAGGTCAGGCGGGTTAAATGCATAATGTCGATCACTCGAAATTCATCTTGAAAAGGTGGTTAATTTTAGTTTGTTTACATGGTTTTTAATTTTCCCACGACTTCTCGGCGATTCACTGCAAATGTATTACTGCACCGGACGAAAGGTAACTCTAATAAACAACGGGAGACAACTTAGGTGTCAGCACGTGTACGATTTTTAAAAAAAAACATGTCGATGATTATAATTTCTTATCAAATAATGAATCCTATTCAGATATTCGTCTTTAATATTAGAAAATTATTAATTTCTGTGGACATTTGTCAAATAATATTACTTACAGTGGACTACTTTGCGCATCAAACTGGTTTCCGCTTCAGTTGTGAGACACTTCCGTTATACTTTTTGACAACAATAACAAAACACAAAATGAATCAATAAAGTCACTTATAAACCGACTGCTACTTAAATCAGTGTAAGTAAAGTTGTTGTTACAACATTATACATGTTTGTTACGTTATGAGATAAAGTTTATCTTGAACTGCATAATCCATTAATTACGTTTAGATGATATTGCATTTACAACTTGAACTTATTTGACCCCGTTTTTTTACGTGAATGACAGCATTCTCGTGCAACTCGTGCAAACAGAATTATGAAAAGTATGGTGGAGAATTCAAGGACAAATTATAAATGACATTAAAGTGAGGATAACTGTATATTCGTCCAGTTTTGATCATTGACATTCCTGCTGTTTATTAGTAACTTTTGTGAACAAGATTAGAATGTTGCTTTTGCACATATACACATTGATTGGACCTCTCAACCAAATTTCATACCTTATTTTTGGGATTTTTAAGACAATACAATTCAAAAGTTTGTTGAATGTGTTTTGATATTTAAGTGCATTGTAGTTCATGAATACCAAGTTAAAAATTAATAATGGCAACATTTCTAGGCCTTTATTGTAAGCCACTAGACTTCTGTAACGATAAATGTTTAATGTATTAAGGGGAATATACTCTTTTAGTTTTGTAATGTGGCATTCCTTGACCACCGTATCTTTTCTTATGCACTACTTTGTAAACAAACTAAATAATGTGTTTTAGCTCACATATGCGAAATGAAAAGCAAGACAGTGAACTTATTTCACATTCTTTCTTTAAATTAGAATCTGTAGGACATTGATAAATGTTTGGACAAAGTGAAGCACTATTATTTTCGCACCAAAAAGTCTTAATTGTTGACTTTGAATGTACACAAGAAGTCTTATGTAATTCAACAATAACTTTCTTGTTTCAGTTTTTCTCATTTTTATTTTAGTGAGCAATCCTTTGTGTACTTATAACAGTTGAAACAGTATTCATTTCATTTACCAAAACCTTGTACTTTTTTGCAGGTAAATTTTATAATACCCCACCCACTTTTTTCTAATTTCAAAGTATGCGTCCCCTTAAGCTTATAGAAATTCTCTCCACTGCATACTTAGTATTGGTACAAGATATAGCGATCTAAAAGAATAACTGGACAAAATAAGACTGTATGATAAAATTATTTTCTTTTATATAACTTTGAATTTAATGTAATGGAATGGAAATGGAGACTAAAGAATTGATGTAGTAATAATGTTCAGGAGATATAGGTTTAGTACATGTAGAAGAAAGCGGTAGGAGCGACTTGGGGATGGATGTCTAATCGTTACTTTTTGGATACTTACTTTCGCCTCAGTCAAACCGTTTCTTTTTACAATGTAGAGGTAACGGTGAACCAAGAAATGTTTTTTCATTGATGAGAAGTTAAAGGTATAGTTCGGACATGTAGAGGAAAGCGGTAGGGAGCGACTTGGAGATGGATGCGTGATCGATACGTTCGGATAGTTTCTTTCGCCTCAATCAAACCGTTTGGATTTTTCAGTGTAGTGATGAACAGCAAGAAATATTCTTTCATTGTCTTCATCCTTTAATGCCATATTTCCAAAGAGAATAGTCTTTAGAGTAAAAGGACAATACCTGCTAATTTCATTTGTAAGTATTATACGTATGTTGTCGTAATGTGTACCTTGAAAGAAATAATGATAAGTTGTTTCAGGCCGTCCGCATAAGCAGAGGGGTGATGCGGTAATATTTTTGGAGAACAGATCATCGGCGAGTGAGCTGCAATTGGTCCGAAGGATATAGAATACTTACCCCGAAAATTGTGACCCGAACATACTGATAACTTTTCCCACTTTAGTCTTTTAACTAAAGTAAGAGTTCAGCACTGCATGGTTTTAATGTATTGTTACATTGGAATAAAATTTGTTTTACAATAACTTCGAAATTCCTCAGAAATAATATCATGTACCCCACCCACCTAAATCATAATTTCAATATAACATAGGCCTTAACGCGAGTATTACGGGTATTGTAACATCAATGCTCTCAATACCACAAGATTTGAAACATCGCACGGACACTAGGGAAACTAGAGCCAAAAAAACTTTAAAATTAACCCCTACCAATGAATCACTGGTATCAATCGACGTGTCTGTTACCATTCTATCAAATGACAACGGTCTTGACAGGAAATCAATAAATATTATAAATCAGTCAATCTAATTTTTTATGGAACACTTCCTTGCGAATTGATCCCTGCTTTGTACTGCGCATATCGTTGCCGGGTACTAAAATTAATACCGTAACGATTACATTATACTAGATTATCGCTTCAGCATGTGTTATTGTCCGTAAGTATTGACCTGGCACTCATGAATATTCCGTATGTTTCCGTAAATTAATTTTCGGTGTCCGAACCCAAACAATGATATAACTATTGAAAAGCCAATTACAGTGTAACTTCCGAAAACCGGACGACCTCCGGACCAGCCTAAAAGTTCGGTTTTTTGAAGTTTCCGGAATTCAGAAGTTGGAAAGTTTGTAGGCAAAGTGGACGTGGTGCACAAGAGTTATGTTTTCTTACACGTAGGATGAAGGAGATTTTTATCCTTTTTAATTTTATAATTTCATATTAATTAATTAATTAATCAATTAGATAATTAATTATTTATTTACAAACATTAAGGATAATAAATACATAAATAACAAGTATAAAAAGAACCAACAAAACTTTAATAATAGCATTTACACAAACATTTTCCACTTACATTTTACCATCTTTGGAGTCCCGAGTTTGTCAACATTAAATTTTAATTAATGTTGATAATGCATAGTTTAATCGATGTAACTAATCATTTAAAACATCTATCTTTCTTTTGTTCAAACACTAAGAAAATTTTTAACACATAAGATATTTAATTCATCACTTTTTCATAAATTGAATACAAATGAAAATAATCGCTAATTACTCCCTTACTTTTGCATCAAATGATCATTGTGATTATATAGCGTGTCAAAATAAATGCGCACCGCTAATAAATAAACAAAAGAACATGTTGACAGCGTTTCTGGATTATCAGGTGACGCTTTTAATCCAGCAAATATTTTGCTGTTCAGTTTTCAGAAGTCAATTTTAGTGTTAAAATATAAACGGTGCTACAAAAATCGTCCGGTTTTCAGAATTCGGAAGTTCCGGTTTTCAGAGGTTAAAAATATATAGAAATAAGAACAGAAAAAAACGGGACCTTGACTTTCATGCGGTTTTCAAAGGTTTCCGGTTATCAGAAGGTCCGGTTTTCGGAAGTTACACTGTATATACCATCACGTATCATGTGCAGGTATAGCTGTGCGGACAAAGCGTTTTGCCACTAATCTCAGGGTTGAGTGTTCGAGTCCTCTGTCTGACCAAATTGTTTTTTTTTATGATTTTATCTGTAAACGACGGAAACTTGTCACACTTTCATGCTTAATCAATGAAATACTCTACTATCGATTACCATTCTTCTACGTACATAAAACCGTTCTACAAAATGTCGTTTAAAATCTTCAGGACCGGACAAGCATTCATTCATTCATTCATTCAACGGACAATTCAAAGAACAGTTGTTAGCGATACAAAATGCAATGTTTCATAAAATATATATATAATCATAGATACAAATACAAACACAAGGAATTATATTTTAAAAAATGGTTAGAAAAGTATTCGAACCCATGGTAACGTGTTTTCAAGTCGGAGAGCTTACCACTACACCACTGTGCCGTTGGTTCTCTAATTTGATTATTTTTATAAATCTAGATATTTTCAGGACACGAATATCAGGTGAAATAACGAAAACGCTCGAAAATATTGCCGAAGATTAATGAGTGCCAGGTCAATACTTACGGACAATACACGAGGTTTGTTTACATAGTGAAACTGTTTGTTTGCACCTTGGCTACTAATAAACTTTGATAATGTGGCAGTTGAGTCCAATAAGTCCAGGGGTGTTCAAAGATAATCCATCATAGATCTGTTGCAAAGCAATTATTGGATTTACCTGTATTGGACAATAAACAGTGTCGATTGTATTCAGGTCAACTGCCACATTATCCAAGTTTATTAGTAGATATTGTTATCGAAGCGTATTAATTTTGGTACCCGATTTATGACATGCGCTCACAAAGCGAGGGTCCAGCGCAAGCAAGTGTTCCCATTGTTCATGCGATGTTTCAAATTTTGTGGTATTGAGAGCATTGATGGTAAAAAAAATACATTTAAAAAAAAAACACGCTGAAGTGTTACAAAACGCGTTTTATGATCGTCGCCTATGCTTAATACATGGTAAAATGCTAAAAATTATTGACTAAACTTAACCAGGGGCGGAGAAGAGCGGGGTGGATGGGGGTCCGAAGCCCAAGTGTTTGTGGTCAAGAGCCGTAATAATTGTCCCTAGCCGTGGGGCATGTCCGACAAACAGACACTAATCCAATTGGTTACCATAATACACAGAAATATGTCAACATTCGGTTAACTTACTGTCAAACGCGTTATTTGACTTTAATCTTGTATGGCAATGTGAAAGTGATGCTTGATTGGGGTTTATCGTGTACAGATATGCAATAATTCCAGCCGAATAATATGTTTTCATATTTGCACATTACTGTAATAACAATGCTAATGATATAAGTATGGAACCTAATACAAACCTATGGGACTTTCATAAATCTGAGTTATTTATTGAAAATTTAGATATCTTAAAAATTGCTGAAATAAAAATTCGAATAGAAAATTTGGCATAAAATAGTATTATTTCTACAGATGACTTAAATGATATTGTTACAAAAATATGGAAAGTCTTTGATAATAGTTTTACATAGTCATTTGGAACATTGAACGGCAGGAAAAATAAGCCAAATAGAATGAAAAATGTAATTAATACTACCCCTTGGTTTGATGCCTCATGTAGAAATGCTAAAATGTTTATCACAAAACTAGAGAAGCGTATAATATGTATAAAACGGAATTTTATAGAAAGCTTCTTAAAACAGTCAGTAAAAAAATATAAAAAATCGATGCATTACGCAAAACATCGTTATACACGTGAAAGAATGGAAAATCTAAAAGCATTAAAATCTAGCAATCCGAAACTGAACATTTCGGCCTGGGTGGTTCCAATACTCCCGCTTTCATAGCTTTGGGTATTGTATAATCACCCCTTGGATATGGTGCCTGCTTTTTAATTTTGTCTTTTGGCAGTTTCTGTGATATGCAGGCTCCATTACCTCAGATCCCCTTTCTAAATTCCAGTTGTTTAGTTCTGCCCATTGTTTTCTCGTTTAGGGCAAACCTATTATTTTACCATACGCCGCTTTTCATGGAATACACACAAGTGTATCATTGAAGGTTCCATGTGCACCGCTGTATGAACACGCCTGCGGATGTCTCTAAAAAATTGTATTTGTAGCATGTGTAATGTTGAGTTCTGCTCAACCCGGGGCTAGAGGGCGTGGACGGTAGCATGCACTTCCACTACCGTCCATGAACAGTCTCAATCAAACCGAGCCGGCAACATTTTCATTTTTGTCGTGTTGAACGACCTGTGGAGTTTCCACTTTTTCTATTTTATTATCACAGCAGTGTTGTTTGTGCCGTATGGCGGCCGTAAAAGGTCTCCCCGTACATTCAATCAGAGCTGTTATATTTCGATCTTCTCAGATCGTTCAGCACGACTTTTATGTCGTGTTATTGGTACTGTTTAGTTTCTCAGCTTGAACATTTCGGCCTGGGTGGTTCCAATACTCCCGCTTTCGTAGCTTTAGGTATTGTATAATCACCACTTGGATATGGTGCCTGCTTTTTAATTTTGTCTTTTGGCAGTTTCTGTGATATGCAGGCTCTATAACCTCAGATCCCCTTTCTAAATTCCAGTTGTTTAGTTCTGCCCATTGTTTTCTCGTTTAGGGCAAACCTATTATTTTAACTGGGGGACAATACGCCGCTTTTCATGGAATACACACAATAGTGTATCATTGAAGGTTCCATGTGCACCGCTGTATGAACACGTCTGCGGATGTCTCTAAAACAATTGTACTTGTAGCATGTGTTATGTTGAGTTCTGCTCAACGTGGGCCTAGAGGGCGTGGACGGAAGCATGCATTTCCACTACCGTCCGTGAACAGGCTCAATCAAACCGAGCCTGCAACATTTGCATTTTCGTCGTGTTGAACGACCTGTGGAGTTTCCACTTTTTAGCTCACCTGAGCAATCGCTCGATGTCCGGCGTCCGTCCTCTGTCTGTCGTCTGTCTGTCTGTCTGTCTGCCTGTCGTCCGTCAACATTTAGCTTGTGTATGCGATAGAGGCTGTATTTTTCAACTGATCTTCATGAATTTTGGTCAGAATGATGACCTTGATAAAATCTAGGCCAAATTCGAAAATGGCTCATCTGGAGTCAAAAACTAGGTCACTAGGTCAAATCAAAGAAAAACCTTGTGTATGCGATAGAGGCTGTATTTTTCAACTGATCTTCATGAAATTTTGTCAGAATAATTACCTTGATAAAATCTAGGCCAAGTTTGAAAATGGGTCATCTGGAATTAAAAATTAGGTCACTAGGTCAAATCAGATAAAAACCTTGTGTATGCGATAGAGGCTGTATTTCTCATTTTATCTTCATGAATTTTGGTCAGAATGATTACCTTGATGAAAACTAGGCCGATTTTGAAAATGGGTTATCTGAGGTTAAAAACTAGGTCACTAGGTCAAATCAAAGAAAAACCTTGTGTATGCGATAGAGGCTGTATTTTTCAACTATCTTCATGAAATTTTGTCAGAATGATCACCTTGATAAAATCTAGGCCAAGTTCGAAAATGGGTAATCTGGAATCAAAAACTAGGTCACTAGGTCAAATCAAATAAAAACCTTGTGTATGCAATAGAGGCTGCATTTTACACCGGATCTTTATGAAATTTAATAAGAATGTTTATCTATATGAAATCTAGGTGGAGTTTGAATATGGGTCATCTAGGATAAAAAAACTAGGTCACTCGGTCAAATTAAATAAAAACCTTATGTACGCAATAGGGGCTGCATTTTACACTGGATATTCATAAAATTTAGTCAGAATGATTGCCTTGATGAAATCTAGGTCAAGTTAGAATATGGGTCATCTGTGGTCAAAAACTAGGTCACTAGGTCAAATCAAAGAAAAACCTTGTGTATGCAATAGAGACTGTATTTTTCAATTGATCTTCATGAAATATGGTCAGAGTGCTAGCCTTGATGAAATTAAGGTCAAATTTGAATATGGGTTATCTGGGGTCAAAAACTAGGTCGCTAGGATATATCAAAGAAAAACGTTTTTTATGCGATAGAGGCTGTATTTTTCAATCGAGATTGATGAAATTTAGTCAGAATGATTGCCTTGATTAAGCCTAGGTCAAATTCGAATGTAGGTCATCTTAGCTCAAAAATTAGGTCACTAGGACAAATTGAAGAAAATGCTTGTTTACACATAAGAGACCACATTTTTGATGCAATCTTAATGAATTTGTTTCCATGAAATCACTATGTCAAACATGTTTACACTGTTGTGGTGTGTTTCTCAGATGAGCGACCTAGGGCCATCTTGGCCCTCTTGTTCTTTATTGGAAAATTATAAATCCTAAAGATCATGTAGCAGAAACAAGTGCAAGTCTAAATGAGTTTTTTTAGTTTTATAGTAATCTGAATACAGAGGACTCTGAAAACGAAACTGATGGTCCGTTTATTACTGAAAACAATGACATTTTAACAGAAGAGATTAATTCGGCTATTACTGAAGCTGAAATATTAAAAGCTATTAAATCTCTTAAAAATAGCAAAGCTCCAGGTATTGACAGTATTGTTAATGAACAGATCAAAGCATCTTATAATATTATGCTTCCATTATATTGTAAATTGTTTAATCTTTTTATTTGATACTGGAGTAATTCCAGAATCTTGGACTCTTGATATAGTTAAACCAATATATAATCAAAGTACTGAGAGGACTGATGGGGGCAATGCTTTGCAGTTTCAAGACTTGATGTAACCCATTCATGTCAGGGAAGTACATACAGGCATTATGTAATGCACTTGCGTGTGGCAAGAAATGGAGTGATCACAACTTTAACAGTGCACATCAATAAAAATTATTAACTTTGTGTTCAATACACTTCTATACTTTGTTCAAAAGGTAAAGATAAAAAATCTAGTCTTATCCAATAGCAGTTGTTCACCGACAAACAAAAACCTTTTATTGCCAGGTTTGATAAAATGAAAAAGATAAAGCTAGACAATGTATTTCAATCTCTACAATACTTCTGTTTGCACTCTATGTCCTGACATCATGTGTTCTTGACAGTCTAACAGAAACAAACAAACTTTGTAACACTTTATGAAAGTTTGGAAAGAAAGTCAAAATATTCAAATATGTGGAAGTTTAAGGGAACAGAATTTCCTTGAAATGACATTGAAAAAATCTAGACTATGTTTTCTAATGTGTACAATACTTATCAATTAAAAAAGTCAGGAATGTTTTTTGTTACTAATAAGCATCATTTTAATAAGGAGTCGTCATTAGTTAACACACAAACACCTGTAAAAATATTTTTATAGATTTTTTTCCCATTCCAGCTATTGCTAAAATTCAGTAACTGTTTTCTTAAAAATACACATGATATATGATAATATTATTATCCATATTGTTTGGTATGTTTGTTGACCAAAATAACATTGTCTGTTTCAATTTTAGGTTATTTAATATACACTTGTATTTCAAACTATCATTATCATAATATAAGAAATAAATTAAACACTATGAAAACGGTGATTCGTCATATCAATGAACCTATCGAACTGGCGTATACAGTTAGGTTCCAGTAAATAAGGATACGAAACGCCCGTGGAAAAAGAACAAGATTTCCCAGGTGGTTCTGCCTTCGAATATCACCATCAGAAAATATTTGCACCCTCAGATAGATGAAATACATTAAACTGGTAACATAAATGAACATCTGCAGGGATGATTACCAATAAAATGAGGCCAAAATATAACGGGCACCTGTGGCAAGTTATCATCGCGGAATGGTGGATTACCTCCCATAGCAAAAATTACTCGGTCTGAAAAATGATGAAAACATATGTGTACGCGCAGTTATAACAGTATTTAGCGCACTTTTTACGTTAAACGATAATTTTCCTGCAGATAAATACCAGTTTGATCAGCGTATATTCAGGAAGCTCTCTCCAATTCACAGTACATATTCATATCGACGCACTCTGCGAAATCTGCTATATCGGCGGTTTCTTTGCGTCGGCACCGGCTATTTTTTGCTATAAACAGTGCCCAGGTAGGTATGGGAGGCGAAATATCGAGCTGCCATTCATGATCATAAGAATGCTGCTCAAAAATAAGTAGAGCACGGAACATAAGATTGTCTTTTCTATGTTTTATAGTGACTTTACTTTTTAATTATCAGCGATTTTGCTCGCAACTCGATGAAATTTGTTGATGGTGTACTGACATGGAACACTAGTCCGACTTTTTCCACAGTCTTAAACCAGTTTTTGCTTTGATATCATACATATCAAGCACACTATTTGTATTCATTTATCAATATTCTTCCAAATAATAAAGATAAATAGGCCGAAATGTAAATGGATCTTTTTTTTAAAACCACCATTCTCATCCGTCAGATGTTTGTCAAAATCCCGGGACGAACGTTCATCCGGGGAACCACGCTGGACCTCTGGTATGCGAGAATGAAAACCACTTACTTTCGGTTTTGTCGTGGCACCGGCAGTCTCTCTGCATACCAGTTTTTTTTTCTTTTTTGCACAGGCAGGCTCTCTGCATTACGCACAGAGAGGCTCTAGGGCTAATGACTTTTTGGAAACATTATAGCTTAATTCATTTGGTGTGCTTATCTGACTTTTTATAACTGCCAACCTGTTTATAGCATAGCAAAGAATCGCCGGTGCCGACGCAAGAAACCGCCGATAAAGCATATTTTGCAAAGGGTCCGCCGATATGGATATGCTCCGTGCAATTGTGTATTTTAGTAACTATTTGAAATTCAATTCATTTTTAGAGGCTTAAGATTTTCTATTTTGCTTGCAGTATTTATATAAAAGATAACCATGCAGCCAGGGAGTCAGGCTAGTATACTGTATACGATTAGTTGTTTGTTATAGTAGTTTGTTACCCTGTTTTTTTCGTTTGGGGAGCTTTAGAAATGTTCTTAATAGTTGGTGTAAAACAGAAGTTATCTGTTCACAGTTGATTTTACGAATTCCAACAATGAGAGAAAAATCTACTGACGATTATTAGATTATATAATAATTACAAAAAAATCAAACTGTCAAATTAATTACCCCTCCATCTTCCCTCGAACCAAATAAGTCATAACTTCAAACTGACGAATAAGTATTGATTTTTCTACCTATTCTATTTCAAGTAAAACACTGTTTTTTATTTTATTTTTTATTATTACCTTTTATATAGTATTATTTTTTATAAATAACATATCTCTTGAAAATATTTTCTTAGACATGCCAAAAGTATTTCATTTCAGCACTGCACCTGCACAGAAAGGATATTTTAACAGATTGCGAATCGCGATCTGTAGGATGTTGCCGCATATTTATAGATTCGCCTACTGATAAACGGTACTGACCGCCGCAAAATGATATAGTTTCTCAATACACATCCACAACAGTGTCGAGGCACGGCGATGAAAAAAATCAATAATCTTTTTTTTTGAGCGTATTGAAACTAGTTATTGGATTTCAGAATAGGTCACATCATCAAAACAAGTGGCGGTTTTAGAATAGATCACGTGATCAAATCAAGCGTCTTTATTATTCTTACGCATAAGAAGAGCTATTATAATTTATATTTATAATGCAGTTTAGTTTTCTTCACATACTGTTGTTAATATAAAATGTGTAGATCTATTTAATCAAGTCTGGATCAAAAATATAATTGCAAAATGCAATATGAAAGTTATGTTTGGTAAATACTTTGGAACTTGTTTTCTGTGTTGTCAGTTTGGTCATAAGCTCGACAAGAAAGTTGAAAGACGGTTTGTTAACTCTGGGGTCATTGCCCCCAATAATAAAGGTGACCCTTGCCTACCTAAAAAATATAGGCCTATATCACTTTTGAGTTGTTTTGGAAAACTATTCACATGCATTTTGGATAATAGATTAAATTCATATGCTGAAAATGTACGACTAATAAAATCTTCACAGGCAGGTTTTAGAAAATCTCACTCAACTTGTGATAATTTATCTATACTTAAGAGCGTGTTGTTTTGTAGATTTCAAACAGGCATTTGACTCTGTTTGGAGAATGGCTTGTGGTATAAACTGCAACGGGAAAAGATAAATGGAAAATGTTTTAATGTCATACATAACTTATATAGTAATATTAAGTCAAAGGTGGTAACCCGCGGCAGTGAAGGCTGTACAAACTTTTTCAATTGTAATGTCGATGTGAGACAAGGCGAAAATGTGTCGCCAATTTATTTATATATTATTAAATAACTTAGACAATTTTCTATGTGAAAGAAATGTTGAAGGATTTAGCAAAACTTTAAATTCCGAAAATTTACATATATACTTGAAATTATTGATTCTTTTATATGCAGATGATACTGTGATATTTTTGGAATCTGAAAACTGAAAATTAATGCTGATAAAACAAAAATACTTATTTTTGGTAAAGGTAGAACAAGACGAAATTTGAAATTTTTATATTGGAAACAGTCAGGTAGAAATCGTCTGTCACAAATTGACATACGGGCCTTATTTTATATGTATTGTAAATGCAGGTATTGCATCATCTTTTTGTAAATTTTTGAGTTATTGAGGTAAATGTCAGATTTCACGCATGAAATACCTCTCATGTTTTTCTGTATTTCATAACTTAAATTTCCATGTAAATTTCATTAAATTCTGTTCAGTAATAAGAAAGTTGATATTTTATAAACTTCAGTAATTTATGTTTTTATCCCCAAAACCACTATAATGGGCCTCAAATTGTCAATTTAAATTCGCGCTAAAGTAGTTAGATTCCCCGGCTATATCGTAAATCCCGTGAAAATGACAATAGTCGGAGTCCACGGCTTAGCCGTGAATCCTATGAAATTTAGTATTTGGCGGGACATTATCCTTTAAATAGACTGGACTAGATATGCCTTGCGCACACCACCTTACGACTTTATAGACGAATCTATGTCTGAATTATTTTCTTGCTAGAAATTTATGCTCGATCGAGGTAAGAAATTTATTTGTTAGATTTTTGTATGATTTTTGCATTACGATTTTTTTTGGGTAAATTTTTGGTCATTCTACAGAATTCTGTAACATTTACTTTTCGGCATATGATTTTAGCTAGTTTCGGTATGTCAGGATGATTTATTAAATTTTTCAGACTTTTGTAAATTATTTCGAAAGAGGAATCTAAAATGTTTCATTTATATAAGATGTAAAATTTGTACTGAAATTTGTAACATGATATTTATAAAGTACTTTGTTTCAAAAACTTATGTCAAACATTTCGTTATTATGGAACGCCATTACTGCATTGTATTGTTATGTATAAATTTATATGGCAAGTCTAGTGCCATGTTTGTAATATATTATTGTATTTTGTAATTGTGTGACAGTCTATTGCATACACAAACAATGTCCGTTTTGTTGTATGGCATTAGATATTATATGGATGCCAACTCTCATATAACGTTTGATTTACATTGAATTTTGTTAATTTGTAGTTGTAAATAATAGCTGCAGTTTATCATGTCCGTATCTATAATGTTTCATCATATACTTTTCATATCTTTTTCATACTTTAACTTTAGTCTTTTAAGTAAGTAATCTTTGTAATATGGAAGTAATAAGTGACGTATTTTAATCATGTGACGTTTGAACTTAGTAGCACATATGTTTTGTATAAGTAGCACGTATTATTTATGGGAGCCTACGGACGTATGGTGTACCCAAAGGAGCAGTTTTATGCCCTGACTTTTTGTTTTGCTATGGTGCTTACCATATGTTATATATTTTAGCTTCTTCCGCCAGACGATTTTCCTGGTGATGTCATAACCCGGAAGTACAATGCCCGAGGTTCACTTGTCTTCACTCGCCTGGATGTGATATTCCCAGCGCAGAGCTTTCGTCCCATGGTTGTGCCGTAAACCGCAAAGACGATGATTTTTGTTATCCTCTGAAGTCAGCTCAGGGATGCAATCACCTACCACCATAGGGAGCCAACACGGAATCAACGTATTCACGGTTTAAAGGGACTGTATTTTGAATTTAGAAGCTATGTTTTGTTTGTGCTACTTAAAGTTCACAATTACATTAAAGACCTGTGTCACGTCAGATTAGAATGGACTATAAGAACTTTTGTATCTAGAGATACTGAACTTTCTTTTTTTTTTCTTTAAAACTTTAGAGGCAATTTTATACAGAAATAGAATTCTGATATACAAATTACATCAAACACTAATATTTACAAAGGTATTAAAACTAATTTTCATAGAAGCGCTTACATCAATCTTTTGTCATCTAGACGTAGTCTATCGATTATGCGTTTTTTTTACTAGAAACCATAGGTTACCCGTAGAAATGGGAAGATGGCAGGGAATACCTTCTCCTGAAAGAAAATGTACTTTTTGTAATAATGATGTAGGAGATGATTTTTTTTATTTGCCAACAATTTGTTAATGAAAGAAAAAGTATTTGAAACGCTATTACTATGTTAATCCGAACTTTTTCAAATTGGAAGAATTGTTTTCTCGCACAAATATAACTGTACTGAACAAATTAAGTATATTTGTCGATGTAATTATTAAGAACTTTTTACGTTAATATATTTACTGGAACATTGGTAGTACATATATATTATTACCATTTGATATGCTTTGTAGTATTACATTCATTTATCAGACTACTATATATAATATGTTTGCCGTTCTCCATTGAGGCTGAACACCACTAAATCCGGCTGTTCTTTATTTCATATAAATCCACTTACTTCGTAACGGTTTTTTTTTCGACATTTTCTAGCAGATCAGATTTTCAGAGACTTATATTCCCTTAAAGAACTAGATCGCTACTTTAGATAAACAAAAAGAAAAGTGGGTGTTAATTTTTATATAAGAAAACTACAGTTCATTAAATACAACCCGCTGAATTTACTACTTTAACTTCTTTCAATTTCTCTTTTCGAGGAATTAATTCTTACGCCGCCATTTTTACCTAACATGCGATAGGAACATGCCGATTTCGAAAGAATGCAAAGTGACACATACTGAAACGCGGTAGGGTAAAAGTAAGCACGTTGCTGTTGCTTTGTTTGTTTGTTTTGGGTTTAACGCCGTTTTTCAACAGTATTTGAAGTCATGTAACGGCGGGCAGTTAACCTAACCAGTTTTCCTGGATTCTGTACCAGTACAAACCTGTTCTCCGCAAGTAACTGCCAACTTCCCCACATGAATCAGAGGCGGAGGACTAATGATTTCAGACACAATGTCGTTTATCAAATAGTCACGGAGAACATGCGCCCCGCCCGAGGATCGAACTCGCGACCCCGCGATCCGTAGACCGACGCTCTTACCTACTGAGCTAAGCGGGCGGGTATACGTTGCTGTTGAGAAAAGGAAGTAGGAAAAGAAAAAAGATTAGCACTATTTATATTTGGACTACTTGTGACCAGGGGAGGCTTACTTTCTATTTGGTAGTGATCAGCCTATAAGATTTTTTTGTTTGATTTTTCATTAATTTGCATTCATTCTCAAGGTACACATATTTTACAATGATTCTGTCTAGTTTCGTTGCAAAATATTGAGAATATCTAGAGAAATGACAGTTTATTAATTACAGATCACCCCCATCCCCAAAAATATGCGAAATTTAGCCGTGTGCAAGCAAATATTTCAATTTTCTTTACCTTATTCGTGGAATTTTCATTCAAGATCCATTTAATCGTAACGATGTTTGTCATTTTCATTCAGAAACATGCTAATTTCAATAATATTAAGACAATTGTAGTGCTAAAATGCGAGAACAGACATTTACTAGGTCCTAAAACCGACCAAAATACAGCCATCTGGTCAAAAACTGGGTCTAAAGTCCAAAAACACAAGAAATTTAAGAGTTTTCAGCCATTTGTCACCATTTTACATCATAAAGAATAGATTATTGGCATTTTCATTGATTTTCGATGAGTTTGACAAAAAACATGTGTTGCCCCTTATACTGCAATTTGTTAATATGATATGCCGCCATTATCCACTGTATGACTATGAAAATGATGCTTATGTCGTTTACTTGATGTAAACCTAAGTTTGAAAATAAAGTTTGAAATGCATTCCAAAATAAAGAGGGAACTCAAAAAAAATAACAGAAAACTGCAAAATTTAATGTATGTTTTAATGTGAATATCATTTTCATTGTCCGTGTGTTATATTTACATGTACAATATTCAAGTTTAACTATGAACATGTAGTTCCATATGTTAATCAACTTTATGTTATGTTATGTTTTAATGCAGTAAATAATTCTAGCAGTGAAAATTAGTACTAAATGAATTAGAAATTGAAATATTTAAACATGTTAAAGTAACATTTTTTTTATTTATTCTGAAAAAGTAATGCCATTAAACATGGGATTAGATCGACACACATGTCTATCTAATTCAGAAACTTGTACCAGTGTATCCGGTGTCATCAGTACACGTGTACTAAGAATTAGTAAATGCAGTGATATTCAAACGTTTAGGGAAGCAAGAAGACATAAAAAATAACTTACAAATAAACTCATTGAAAGAAAGATTAACTTTTATAGTTTACTCCAATAACTTAAAAAGTGTTGTGAGATGAGTATAAGTATGAGAATATATCATTTAAAAAGATCATGTAAAGCTTAAAATCTATCATTTCCTACAGTAGTATAGGCGTCTCTTTGCTTGTAAACAATCGGGCGCCATCTTGGATGACCTACTTACTATAATTAGTAACTCATTTGCATATAAGAATTCATAATAAGTGCGCGTGTGCGGCAGCCATTTTGAATTCTAATGACGTATTTATGAAAATGCTTAGGAATGTCTTGTATACTTATCTAGGGCGTTTTCGCGCACATCGAGGGTCAGCCCTACAGGTCACAATAGCCTAGATAGTTTTCCCTATATATTCTATTTAAATCTGAATTTTTTTCAAAGAGCTAGCAAACATAGCTAGACCCATTTCAGAGAACAAATCCTTTCCTCATTTTAAAGAGTTATAATAAAACTGATATAAAATGAAGAGAAAAGTAGGGGTCATGTATCTTCTAAGGGAGATTTCTCTGGTCACATTACTGTAAACTGACATCAAAATCACACTTCTGTGACCCGGAAGTACTACTCATACTAAAATTGAGTTTGACTTCACCGAATACAACCTGCTCTCCCACGTTTCCTACCAAAATGTCAACAATACATCCACAGTGAAATTTAAACAAAAACTAGCCTCAATTTAGACCTCTGTTAAGCGAAAAATTAGTGTTCAAATACTTGACAGCCATTACGCGACTAGACCAGATGGCTCACACGCTGGTTCCTTTTAGTTTAGTTAGGCCCGGAGATAACACGAAAACAAAGCTATACGCATGCGTTATAAAGAACCTCTAGTATAAAAATCATTCGAAAGAAAATGTATAATATAATTACGTACTGCTGACCAGTCATTAAAACTATACGAGAATACCTATTTATAAAATGAAATTAAAAGACAAACTATTACCCACTCAACGGATGTAAACCCATCGATATATCACGCTAAAATGAACCAACACTCTTTATCCCTTTAGAATACAGATTAATACCATCGTTTCTAAACATAAAATAGCCAATCAGAAGGCAGAAAAACGAACCAATGCAACATCTCCAATAAAGTCGTTTTGACCAATGAAAACGTCGAAATTTTAACCAATCAACGCTCAATATTATTAACGAATGACATCGCGAATTCAGAAAGCGAATCGTATATAAGAGAGTGCACAGCCGTCATCCATTGGAATTCATACGGGTGACATGGAAAACTTTACCGTTAACACTTTCACCGGCGCAGACGAATTTTGCGGGGATACAGGATTTCAATCAGGCGTTCTCTTCTGCAAATGACAACGGTAAGTCTGAATACTGATCACAGAATAAACTATTTTGACAGGCTTAAACCCGTTCTATAACGTACAAATACGATGATTTTACATAGCCCGATTTATGAGCGCATTAATATAATGATTACAATTTCTTTAATAAACCCGATACGAAATACAATAGAAATAATTAACTAAATTATTCATACAACTTACCAGTCCGGATAAATTCGCCTTATGAATCAATGGTTGAATAGAAATATCGTTTCACTACCAACAGCCGATCGGAATGCATATTTTGACAAGCGGTAACGTTTTTCCAATACACCTGACAGGTTGAGACACGTATCGCTTTACGTCTACTCCACGCTATAGTGTACATATATATTGATTTTAAACAGCGCCGTTAACGCTTTATACATAATTATAGAAATCATTATAGCAAAATGTCATGAATTTACCCGATACGAAAATGAAACAGAAAAACCTAATTTAATCGTTCATACAACTTACCTGTCCGGATAAATTCGTCTAATGAATCAAATCTTTAGATGGTTGAATAGAAATATAGTTTCACTACCAACAGCCAATCGGAATGCAGTGTTTTGACAAGCGGTAACGTTTTCCCAATACACCTGACAGGTTAAGACACGTATCGCTTTACGTCTACTCCACGCTATAGTGTACATATTTATCGATTTTAAACAGTGCGTTAACGCTTTATACATAAGTATAGAAATGATTATAGCAAAATGTCTTTAATAAACCCGATACGAAAATGAAATAGAAATACCTAATTTAATCGTTCATACAGCATAAACCGTGATGTGCGCTTTACCTGAGATCCTTTAACCGAATGATATTTACCTGTAGAACTGGAGTATATAACACTTCGCTACCTACAACCAATCAGGAAGCAGAATTTTGACAAGCGATAGCGCGTAGTTTAACATTTGGCCGCATTATTGAGCGCGTTTTATAATTTCAGTGTATAGCTTTATAAATACTAACGGAATTAAAAAGCTAGGTTATTGAGTTTATTTATTTCCTCTAACGGGTTTTAATGTGATAATAGAAAGGAATTTTTTCTGTTCTTTAATACATAGACGAATAACTATTGACACGGCAGTCAATTAAGCACGATGGCTGTCTTACCTTACCTATCTGTTAAAAAACGTAAAGTACAACATTTCTCTATTATGCTTGGAACGGCTTTAGCAGTGTTTGGTATCAAATGAAAGGTTTTGACGAGTACTATTGACAAAATGATTTGTTTAATCACATATCCAAAATGGCAGCGAATGAATTTACGGGGCGAAGTATAATAAATAGAGCCAAAGCAACGTTCTGATTAGTTAATATAACTTATAGCATTGCTTTGATTTGCTAGCGATACGGCGCATTTTGATTGGTCGCACAGGGATCACACGCATATAAGTCAAAAGTAAATTTAACCATGACTGAAGGGGTTACGAGTTACTGTATATACCTACACCACCTCCTCTCCCTCCTCCTCCTCCTCCTCCTCCACACCTCCTTCTCTCCTCCTCCTCCTCCTCCACTCCTCCTTCTCCTCCTCCACTCCTCCTCCTTTTCCACTCCTCCTCCTCCTCCTTCACTCCTCCTCCTCCTCCTCCTCCTCCACTCCTCCTCCTCCTCCACTCCTCTCCTCCACTCCTCCTCCTCCACTCCTCCTTCACTCCTCCTCCTCATCATCCTCCACTCCTCCTCCTCCTCCACTCCTCCTCCTCTCGTCCTCCTCCTCCACTCCTCCTCCTCCACTTCCTCCTCCTCCTCAGCCTCCTCTTCTTTCTCCTCTGCCCCAAGAAAGCGTAAGAATGGAAAACAGAATAAAGCAGTGTCTTTTTGATAAAAGATACTTACATCGATTTCACAAATGCATCAGTGTCCTGTTTGCCATCAGTCTTTCTCTAGGATCGACAACATGCGGAGACATCAACGTTATGTCCACGGAAATGACGAAGCCACTGACAGTTTTCACCGCCATTACAAGCATGGGACATCTCAAGAGAGATCACGTTTCAACATCCATTTTCTATGGTCGTTTCAGGACCAAGTGGTAGTGGAAACTGAAGGGACAAGAAAACTGTTATCATCAAATCTTGTAAGACCTCAGCCTCAGCGTATCATATGGTGTTTTGGACAATGGCAACCATTGTATGATGAATTTCGACGTGAAATTCCCGGGGTCGAATTTGTACACGGTATTCCAGACTACCTAAACGATTCCCAATATATAAATGTTAATCGAAGGAACCTGCTGGTCTTTGACGACTTGATGACAGAAGCTAAATGCGATCAAAGAATTGCTGATCTCTTTACCAAGGGCAGTCATCACAGGAACATATCTGTCGTATAACTCACCCAAAATTTGTTCCCTCAAGGTAAAGCTTGTAGAGATATCGCTTTGAATACACAGTATCTGGTGCTATTTAATAATCCTATTGACAGACAACAAGTTGCTACATTGGCCAGAAGAATTTACCCTTCGTCTAGTAACATCTTTATGAAACGGTGTCATTTCCGTGGACATAACGTTGATGTCTCCGCATGTTGTCGATCCTAGAGAAAGACTGATGGCAAACAGGACACTGATGCATTTGTGAAATCGATGTAAATATCTTTTATCAAAAAGACACTGCTTTATTCTGTTTGCCATTCTTACGCTTTCTTGGGGCAGAGGAGAAAGAAGAGGAGGAGGAGGAGTGGAGGAGGAGGAAGTGGAGGAGGAGGACGAGAGGAGGAGGAATGGAGGAGGAGGAGGAGTGGAGGATGAGGAGGAGGAGGAGTGAAGGAGGAGTGGAGGAGGAGGTGGTGGAGGAGGAGGAGAAGGAGTGGAGGAGGAGGAGGAGGAGGAGTGAAGGAGGAGGAGGAGGAGTGGAGGAGGAGGAGGAGTTATAGAACGGGTTTAAGCCTGTCAAAATAGTTTATTCTGTGATCAGTATTCAGACTTACCGTTGTCATTTGCAGAAGAGAACGCCTGATTGAAATCCTGTATCCCCGCAAAATTCGTCTGCGCCGGTGAAAGTGTTAACGGTAAAGTTTTCCATGTCACCCGTATGAATTCCAATGGATGACGGCTGTGCACTCTCTTATATACGATTCGCTTCTGAATTCGCGATGTCATTCGTTAATAATATTGAGCGTTGATTGGTTAAAATTTCGACGTTTTCATTGGTCAAAACGACTTTATTGGAGATGTTACATTGGTTCGTTTTCCTGCCTTCTGATTGGCTATTTTATGTTTAGAAACGATGGTATTAATCTGTATTCTAAAGGGATAAAGAGTGTTGGTTCATTTTAGCGTGATATATCGATGGGTTTACATCCGTTGAGTGGGTAATAGTTTGTCTTTTAATTTCATTTTATAAATAGGTATTCTCGTATAGTTTTAATGACTGGTCAGCAGTACGTAATTATATTATACATTTTCTTTCGAATGATTTTTATACTAGAGGTTCTTTATAACGCATGCGTATAGCTTTGTTTTCGTGTTATCTCCGGGCCTAACTAAACTAAAAGGAACCAGCGTGTGAGCCATCTGGTCTAGTCGCGTAATGGCTGTCAAGTATTTGATCACTAATTTTTCGCTTAACAGAGGTCTAAACTGAGGCTAGTTTTTGTTTAAATTTCACTGTGGATGTATTGTTGACATTTTGGTAGGAAACGTGGTAGAGCAGGTTGTATTCGGTGAAGTCAAACTCAATTTTAGTATGAGTAGTACTTCCGGGTCACAGAAGTGTGATTTTGATGTCAGTTTACAGTAATGTGACCAGAGAAATTATTGTAAGTAGGTCATCCAAGATGGCGCCCGATTGTTTACAAGCAAAGAGACGCCTATACTACTTCCTACAGAAATCAATGGGACACGGGATCAAAATTAGTTACTTATTTCAAACGCTTAGGGAAGCAAGAAGATCATAATTTATTTTATCAAAAATTATAGTGAAAGAAAATGTAAATATTGCAGATTACTTCAATAACTTAATAAATATCGTCAGATAATGCTTTTGATGTCATTTGATGTGTTAAAGATTTCCACTTCTATTTTTCAATAGGCGTAAATTGACCGATAACGGCTAATCGATACACTCCATAAGCTGTTTTCAAGGGAGACACTTTCGCCAATAAGCCAGCAAACTGGCTTAGATTTCTTGGTATGTTTGATAAATCATTTTATAGAATACACAATCAATGTGTAGATCTATACATGTACAAACAAAACAGGTTATGAGTTATCTAATACACGGATAGAAAAATCTGTACTGTGCACTCTGATCTCAGGAATCCACTGACACAGCTTGTGAAACTTACTTGGAACGGTACATTGCATTTAAATGAAAATTACTTGTGTATGACAAAAAATATGGAAAGCTGTTACCATAAAGAACATTGAAATAATAAAATCATTCAAAACTTTTCACTGAAGAACAGCACAAGAGATTAGTCAGGGTATTGAACCCCAGTCTACTATATGATAAGCCACCACGTTACCACTACACCATCCTCTAGTCGTGGTTGTAATATAGATAAGACAAAACAAACTATGCTGATTTTCCTAATCAGACAAGTCTATAAAGTGAACACACAAACGTCAATGTCAAACTACATTATAATGAATATTCACATCTGTTTACACTCTGTTTGTGAAACCTGTAGACCCATGTTGAAAGTGTACTCTAACAGATGCATTACTTGATTACGGAGAGCTTAATTTATGCTGAATCGCGGGTATTATCGGATATGTTTTCAATAAGTAAGTTTCTGCAGATCCGGAACTGCATGGACACCTGGACATATTTGATGAATGCTTGACATGTTGTATTTGATATGTCGTCAATATAATGTACACTAGCTTTCTTGAAAAATATTTGTATGTAAACTGCCTTCTTACATTTTATTTTTCTCTTTTTTTTGTAAAAACATATATACCGATGGTTATCGGTCAGGTCATTTGATAAGTCATGGTTTAGTTACTCGCTAAATCTTTTTCCCTCCGAGATGAGCGTAGGGTCTTCAAAACAAGGATTCATCTATTTCGGTAATGTGCAGCTCTCTTGGCTTCATCTAAGTCATGTTTTTCATTTATATCTATTTATCTATTACATGGAAAGTAAAGAACATGTGAAAAAAACTTCGCCACCAAAATATTAATATTTATATCTGAATATGAGCAAATTCAACGACTGGCATTTGATCCGGAGTATTTGTATTGCCCTATAGACGGATTTACACTTGGCGCGATCCTTAGCAACAGAAGTAAAATTTCACGCATAGGCACTCTACGTAAGCCAAAAAGACATGACTATTGTAGTGCCCCAGATATTGTACTATACATGATATTTACTGTTATTTTAATGTATGGTATATGATACCATTCAGAGTAGAAGTTATGCTATGTCAGGTATTTTAATCTGTTTATTGTTTATCCGGACGTGTGTATCCGAATTTGTGAGGTCCACTTAGAGATCGATTTTTGCATTATGAACCAGGTAGCATTGTAATCTTTGGATCATTTCTGTAAGACTCTTTTACTACCTTCAGGTCATGGTGTATTTAACTGCTTATCAGATGTATTTACGAAGAAATCTTGCTTTATTTACAAATTTACATTCACTTCCGGGTTGTTATTAAGCGGTGTCACGGTAACTTTCTCCTTAGTAACGATAGAAGGTCACCATTTTTGTGTTGAATGCAAATAGACGAAAGATGAGCAACAAAAGGACTTATGCTGTAAGGATGTGATAGATTATCATAATTTCTAATGTATCAAGCTAAAGTCTAATTATTTTAGTGTAATTTTATCGTAAATTATGGTTGCCGACTCTGAATACTGGTTGCCAGTGCGCAAATTTTGTTTGTGTACATTTTTAGCCGATGACGTTGGCGTCTTGTACACATTTGTTTTTGGTGCATTTGTTGCATTTTTGCGTACCCGCACGGATTTGCGGCGTACCCACTTTTGGTTTTAGTGCACAGGTCTTTGGTATATATACCCGTTGTTCCCGATTTTCGGGGTCTCCACAATCCAAAACATCTAAGGGCAAATTCTTGTCAGTTGACATCAGAAATTCAGATTAAGTTTATTTCCAAGAGTTCAAGGCCGGCTACCATATTTATCACAATAAATCAGAAATCTTTTAAGGTCATTAATTCTTTAATCTGTCTCAAATATCAGACTGTTTATTTATTTTGTTAGATATTTGTATTAAACATTTTAAGGCTGACTGATAGAATTTTCACAGTATTTTAAAGAGAATTTAAAAGTCTAGGTTCGTGCACTACAGATATAAGAGAACTGCTTTTATCATAGACTACTGTATTTCTTGTCCTGTTGATTGTTGACAGATCCTTGTATTTTCACGTGATATTTTTAGTAGTGCCTGACCGTGCATTTTCGCGTATTTTATTCGAAGCTTGTGACATTGTAAGTCTCATAAGATACCGTATTTGTGCTATTTATTGTAGTGATATTTTTCACTTTGTTGAATCGAGTATTCTAGTCACTCATTGAGTGTTTGTTAGGGAATAAACAAATAAATCATTTTATTCTTTAGAATTCTATTGTTGTATTCACTTAATTAATTAATGCAAAGTTTAGTACATTTCCCAAATGCCCTGTGGAGACCAACCCTTTCTATCTGAGTAATTCTTGTAAGTCCTTTAAAGAGCCAACACAACATATACCAAGGTGAACTTGTTGCCTTGGTTTACGCAGAACTTCAAAGCCAGAGCTACAATCATAGTCCACACCGGGTTGTCTGCGCACCACTCATAGTCTACACAGATCCAGGTCGTCGAAGTTTCCTCATAATCTACTTAGACACATTCAACTCAGTCTACAGACGTAATACATGTATACTCAAATTCAGATATCCTAATCCACTGACACAATACCAGGCTACCGAGGTGTCGTTGGGTTAGGTAATCTTATTCACACTACCAGTTATAACTCTTAAGGCCACTAGCTCGCTGCACTATGTTAAAGTTATATCACATTTGAATCTATCCGATCAATGTGCGTTTGTGCTATAATAAATTACCACTGCAGGACGAAGGAGAATATATGTAAACTTTTGCACATCCACAACTGCCTTACTCAAAATGAGATACTTGTACTTCGACTAATACGCATTATAACTGATAATCAGGGATTCATAATGAACAGGCAATAAACTATTTTTCAGCAATATTGTTTTTTTATCTCAACAAATTTACGTTAAAAAAAAAAGGATTTGATACTTTTCATCAGTTTTAAAAGCTTATGTTTGTATGGACATTTCATAACATGATCTGACAGAACCTACAACCTGTCGCAATTAGCTTACATGATAATATCATTGAAAGTCGAACTTAAAAATTAAAAGTTTAATTAAGAGTAGTTGAAGTATGGATTTTGAAAAATAAAACAAAACAAAACAAACTAAAAAACAAACAAAAAAAAACACTAAAGATTTTCAACGGGAATAAAGATTTATTCCAGCTGATGCACCCCTTCCCCCTTCCCCCTTCCACCTCCACACGCACACCTATAAAGTCCCCCATAGTCCCCTTGCTAAATTTAACAAAAACGGACACAATCCCTCCTTTGATTTTGTGTCCAATTATACCCAAATAGGGATCAATTCGTTCCGCATTCAAAAAATTGTCATCTTAAAATTATTATTTTTTGTTTCTACTGATTGTTAAAGTTTTAAAGATTTATTTAACAATATCAAAGTGGGGGAGGGGGTGGAGGTGAACGCAGCGGGTCAATTATACCAGAGAGGGGGCGGGTAGCGGGGAGGGGTGATCTGTAGACTCTCACATTCTTTACCTCTTGTTAGACCCATGATCACTTTTTTTGTGGAATTAAAGTTTATTGTAGTTATTCTATTAATTGAAGATTAATGATTTATGCACACGGTACATTTTCTATTATATTAGGAATAGGAAAATGATCCAGAAGATATATTAATTGTTTTCCATAGTAAATAAATTCCAGTTGTAATTTAAGTCCTTGATCTGATCCAGATTTTTTGAATTTAGATTTTTATTTCTATATGAACATCTTTTCAAAAGGAAATGTCTATCAAAGTTCCAAAAGATAATCTTATAGATTTTATTTAAAATTTTAGATATTGTGTGATATATTTTTTATTTACAAAACAGCTCCGCCACGTGATATATTAATCCGAATGCGTACTAATTATGGCAATTATGACAGAAGGGCATTAGCCAGTTAATCACATCAAGGACATATTATGCTTCAGACACTTATATGTTCCGGTCTAATTAGCTAGGTGACATCCTCGAAATTACAAACAAGTCCAATGGTATGGTCTTGTCAGTTGCATAATAGTTACATAATAATTTCCCGTATATTACTTAAAACAGCAATGCAGTAACAAAGAGCCGAGTTCCCTAAGAATTTATAATAGATGTCATTCAAGTCGGAGAAAAATATAGTAAGAGAAAAATATATACAACAGCTATTTGAAGAAAACAACTCTTTTGATAGATAAAGTGAAAGAAAGTATGACATTTTCAAATGTAAGGAACAAGCTATATATTTGTTTGTGGGTGAATCTAGACTTGTGAATGTTTGTTCTTTTCTGACGAAAATAAGAATAAAGCCGGCTTCTGATTAATAACAAATCTATCTTTAATCAAGGCATTCTGTACAACAATAAATTGTGTTTGATCAAAATCTTTTAATTGTGAAAAAAAAAAATAAAACAAAAAAAAAAAAAAAACAATTCGTAATATAATGATGATTTTTATGCAGGTTAGTGGTCCTTTTGTCACACGTAAAGAGGAAAGAGCATTAATATCAAAACATCCGGTAAAACATTAGGGTAACCAACAGCGTTGTAAATCCGTCTATAATAAATGCCCGATAAATCACAGACCCCACAATCCCTCCTCACCTCTTCGACCCACACGCAAGCAAACACCGAATCAATTACTCAATTAACTTGTGATAAGTATTATGACGTAATGCTGCATAACTGTTTATTAGAAATGACACGCTACCATGACACTATAAATTGAAAGTGGTCATCCAAGAACTTCCTTTAGTCTTTTGACCCAAAAGATAGATCATACCGTGATTGGCAATATATGAACAAAAATTCTTCGGAAGTTGGTGAACGCGTCGTTTGATGCAGTCTGTAAATTCAGATATAATCAATATCTGTTTTGTAACGACCGGATGTTCAATGGTCTGATTTTAAAGCTTCAAATTGATTTCATTTAGATGTTTGGCGAAAATGAATATTTGTTTTATACAAATATAAACAAATATACTTAAAACCAGTTAACGAGTTAAAAGGCATATTTCCGACACTAGCGGTTATGTCTGTATTAAATTGCATAGATTTCATATTATCAATATTCTTATGGAAATTAGGCCCACCTCGAGGTAAAACTTGTCATCGATGAAAGGAATTGTACTAACAGTAGGAGGCAACTTTTCCCGTTCCCTCCTCAGTGAGCTGAATCAGTTGTTTTTGTCCTGTTTCTTACAAAAGGATATGCATGATACCATCTAATAATATACAAAGTTTTAAACTTAAAAGAATTACATAAACTAAGCTGTTTAAAGAATTTTAAAATGTCTTAATGGAAATTCATTTTTAAATTAAATTTAGTATAGGAAAAGACGTATAGTTAAACTTGGCAAGTCATTCATCCGGCATTCCCTCATATTATGCAAAAGCAATAATTAAAAGCTGTTGCCAGGATAAAACACATACATGGATACGTACCTGTAGCGATGACCCTCCTGGAGTGATAGAACACTCTCTTGGAGACCCGCCTGAGGTGATGAAATACTTTCAAGTTATGTCTGTTCTGACAAAATTCTCTACCAGAGACCTATCTGGAGTAATAGAACACCTTTAACTGAGACCTGCCTATCAGGATCGAGTAATATAACTTTCCAGCGGAGGAAACCCACCTGGAGTGAAAAAACATTCTCAGAGATCTACCCTAAGTCATAGAACAGCCCCAGACAGCCCCAACCCCCAATGATCGACGTACGTTCAGGGCTTTACATACATACATACATACATACATACAATAAAACTCCTCCTCTACCAGAGCAGATACAGAGCAATCTGACCAGAACCAGAGAGACAGAAATAATTCAGATACAGGCATCTCCGGCTTACTTAAGATAAAAGGTCAGTAATTCAAATCCTTCTTTATTTCATATAAAAAAACGACAACTTCATGTTGTCTTTACGTATCTTTAGAGAACATCACTTTTTCCTACACCAATTTTTCATGAAAATTCTATCATAAATTAACGAAAAAATGAAATGAAAATAGGGGTTTGAATAGTTCCTAGTGAAATGCCAGTCAGTTGTGGTCTACTACCCTAAAAATGGCGCATATTTGCTCTTCTCCGCGCAATAAACACCTACTTCCGGTTTCGATCTGCAAAACTTGCCATGTGGGTTGTATATGAACATGAAAACCGTTTCATTTCATGCAGAATGTATTCTAGTAGCGAAAAAGTGTGATTAAAGCACTCGTTCTACACGAATTTGTGCAGAAAATGGGAAAATTAGGATCTATTTATTCTGGACTTCTTTCAACTACACCACGGAAGCACATTTTTCGACCGAATTACTGACCTTAGTCCTTGATAGCCTAACTCTTGTGAATAGATCTCCTTAACGCCTTTCACAGTAGGAACCAGTACTGTCCTCTTAGTTTGATGGCATCCAAGAAATGGCCATGGCATTCCCTAGACCTGGTGTTACCACTGGACTACCGACCCACCCAAACCATATGATATCCTAGCTATTCCGATGGCATCGACAAATAAACCAGACTTGAAAATTTTGAAACTTTTTGTATCTAAAATGGCTACAGTGAAGCGAAGAACTAGTAAATAATACTTTTTGAATGAAAAAACGATTATAGATATCAAAAACGTTTTCTGATGATAAATTCAAAGCTAAATGTAATGTTTAGAAAATTGAAAATGTTTCTAGTTTTATAAAAAGGTGTATAATGTGAATAGTATAATCTTAAGTAGATTTTCAGAAATCCAGGAATATTCTTGTTACAGAAACAAGCTGGATTAAACAGAAGACCATAGTCACAAGTGCTGGGTCTTACACCAAGGATCATGCATTTTCTAGTCTGTTATTTTTTGTTTGTTTGGATTTCAATATTTTTTAGATTTATTTCAAGCAAGACCCACTAAAGGCATGTGATCATAACATAAACCTGTTAACAAGAAAGCAAACGAGGTGATATGTATTAGATACATTGACTGAGACAAAGCTAGATCTATGTGATGTGTAAGACAACACAATTTTAATATATATCAAATAGTGGATAATACATGCACATATTAACAAAAGGCAGACAGTATAATTTTACAAAAAAAGTGCTGAGTTTTTTGTTTTACTTTTGTTCCTTATAAATTTGTTAACATATTGTCGGTTCAAAAGCACCTAGAGTGCTTATGTTGTAGTGTTACTTGTCTTGCCGACTCAAAATTAAATTTATCTTATCTTATCTTAGCAATGCGCTAGTTCATTAGAGTGTCAAAATTTATGAGCATTAGAGTGTGTGTAATAGTAACGAGGAAAATATTTTTCCTTGATAAACTCAAAGAAGTATAAAATTAATTTTTATAGCTCTTTGATAAACTGAAATGGTTACATTGAAACCAATAATGGTATTCATCTCCAAGAAGATTAGAGTTGAAAAGATCTCAAAAACAGAAACCTGTAACTAATGGCATAAAATGACCTTTTCAGTTGGTAACCTATGGTTCATACCCGAATTCGGATAACTTTTTTTTTGGTTCAATTCAATTTATTCAATTCAATTCAATTTATTTCGATCATGGCATATTACATGCATGTGATCATGACAACACAAGTAACAAAATATAACAGTCAAGTAACAGTTACATAAACATATGAACAGTATGCTCTTACATAATAAAATAATGTTGTCGTGATAACGTTAACGTTGCCGCCAATTTATGTATACGTCGGACGTCAATATCTGACGTCTATCATTATGTCATGGTGTTTTGCAAAATATATCATTTAGCGGCCCCCAGGATGTCGTGATAACGTTAACGTTGCCGCCAATTTATGTATACGTCGGACGTCAGATATTGACGTCATGTTGTTGAGTTGTTTATGCAGAATTGAATAAAGGATCGAACTGTTAAGACGCGTAGTACTCTATCTTACAGAAATTCCATTATCGTATGCACAAATGTAGTTAATTGTTACAAGTATCAGATTTGAAAATATTTTGCCTAACATTACAGTTACTAAATTACCTAAATCAAAAGAAATTTTACAATTTTATCGAAAGAGCCAAAATAATTTTGCAAAATAAAGCTAGTTTAGTAAGTTTTGGTCTATTATTATTGTTCATGAGTTCCTCAAATTTGTAAACATTAGGGTGAATTCTGTAATATGCTGCAATGTATTTCTTTCTGTCATCATTAAAAAAATTACATTCAAATAAGTAATGAAACTCATCCCCTAGAGAATTGGAATTACACAAATGACAGAGTCTCTGATCTTGTTCAATATTCATATATCGCCCTTTTTCAATTGGCAATTTGTGATTAGTAGTTCGAAATTTGCACAAAATAAAAGCTAAACTACTAGGAAGTAAATCAAGGTATTCTTCAAAACAATGGTTTGTCTTAAATAATCTGTATGTCAAACATTTAGAAGAGTTAAAAACATTGCTATTCCAATTCTGCAAAAACTGATCATACAACCTTGACTTCACTAAAGATTTGAAGTGAATAGTGTCATTTACAGATTGATTTATAAAATACTCAGATAATCCTAATTCATCTAGCCATTTTTCAATAGAAGATATCCATGGTGACTTGATAATATTATTAGAATGTAAACTATAAACAGTGTTATATAAAACCTTACATATCTTTTCCTCCCTTGCATTAATAACTTTACTCCAATAACATAATAATCTGGATTTAACCAGTAAGCTAATGGGTTTTATACCCAATTCACCAAAAACCATACAATTTGGTGTGGAAGGTTTAAGTTTAAGTATAAACTTACAGTATTTTAATTGGAACTGTTCAATGATTCGAATATTCTCAAAGCCCCATACTTCCGACCCATACAACAAAATAGGAGTAATCATAGAATCGAATAAATGAATCTGAATAGAGATTGGAAGGTTAAGTTTGCGAGATTTTGTAATTAAAGCGAACATAGCTTTTCTAGCCTGGTCAACCAGTCTTTTCTTTGTTTTTGAGAAGTTACCATTATAATTAAACTGTACCCCAAGATAAGAGAAGTCTTCTACAAGATCAAGTTTTATATTATCATAGAAAAATTCAAAATTTCTACTACCAACTTTAGATTTTGTAAACACAACAACTTTTGTTTTAGCAGCATTAACTTGTAAATTCCATAAGGCACAGTAATCTTGCATAGCATATAATGCATTTTGTAACTCAATTGGAATAAGTGCATTTTACAAATTATTTAGTAGTCGGAGACCTAAATATTTTTCACGTCTCGTTTTCACGAGTGCTATATTCTTACATGTGGCCGGGTGGGATAACTTTTAAAATTTTAATATATTAAATTTTGCCTCTTTTACACCTGGAAACTATTAGTTAAGCTAATTGCAAATTAGAATTACACATATCAGGTGAATTCTTAACGTATTTTTAATATTTGAAGTTTAATAGCTTCAGCATGCAAAATAATCATATGTTTTCACGACCGAGATTTTAATATTAAAAGCAGCCACCGGTGCCGAAGACGTCGGGTCTACACACGCACTGAATGTACACAATAAAACTTGGTTAAAAACCTAACCTTAAGTTCTAGTTAGTATATTACACACTTGATGAACACCGAAATAATGGGACAAATCGGGACAGCGCAAAGAAGTATAAAATACACAGAATGGCAACTGGCTGTAATCTCGCGTGATCTCAGTTCTGAGCGTGAATCGGCGTTATCTTAGTAAAGAGCAAACATCGGCGAGCATGGAGTTACGATCTGTACCTTTAAAACTACATTTAAAATACATGTTAACTTCTAAAACAACATTAATTTATTAATTTAATTAATTTACCAATGAATAATTGCTTTCGCATACAAAATGGCGCATGGAGAAAGTGTCACTTCCGGTAAACGAGATCTCATTCAATTATCACGGGATGTTGGCGAAATTTGCTCAATATGCCTTTCAAGTTGCCGTTCTATTTATTTTTATAGCTCTTTGGACAGCGTGATAACTTTTGAATGTAGCTGTCACATCCAAATTGTATTCTTTATGTTTCTGTTCAGAAATCCCAAATGAAATCCCTTGGGGAATGTTTTCAGGTGCATGTACAATATATTTGTTATGATTACATTTCTGATAATGAATTTATGTTTACGTCAATTCATAACTTTATCATGACATCACAGTACATTAGGGGTTCTAACTGACCAATCAGAGAGCTGCATTTTCGAGTACCTGCCAGTTTCCACTTGGGTATAACGAAGTATATTTACAATGAACATATAGTGACTTTAGAAATAAATATCACACTATTTTAGAAATCAAATTAAGATTTCTCACTGCACATGCCCCAGATGATGCTACAAACAACAAAACTTTGAAGTTTCATTGAAATATGATATCGATTTAATACCTTTATTTTAGTTGAAAGTTTGAGATTTTACACAGGGAGTCTATGATAAAGTCTGAGTAAAATGTAATCATTACCCAAGTGAAATAAGTACAGTACGTCCAAGATGAAAAGTCAATTTTTCGCGCGACCTCGGTGACAAAAAACGATTGACTATGTCCTTTTGCGGTGTCCCGAACACGCTAGCACATCGAAACGGACACCGAGCCCGTTATCGGCTGCCTAGCAATCGGCGGACACGGTGCGGCGCAGTGTACAATTGCGGTGATTCTCCGTGTTCAGATCGTCTCAATTAATCCCGTTTTTGATTGTAGAAAGATAATTTTTGCTCCTATATTTTGTTTTAACAATATTGTTTTCTGTTTTCAGGTAAACACTAAGCTTATAAGATGTGTAATTATAAACTGTTTTGTTTCCTTTGTTTATGTTCATAGTTGTATGTAAAAAAATGTTAAAACGTCCACTAACAATTACTACTAACATTACATGTTGGAATAAATGTTTTACTCACCTCTGTTGCAATTAAACTGCCTAAGTCTTTCTTTCGTTTCGCATGTTTGCCAATTTTCACATGTTGCGAAATTATTTGGTAAGTTACTTATGATTAATAAGTTCATGTTGGTATAACAAGTGCTAATTAGGTAATTGTCGACATCAATAAAGAGTATTTAAATTTTATAGTTTTCGAGTAAAACTTCTTTCTATAAAATGCAGTTTCAAACAGTTAATTTTAACTTCAAGTCATGAAAATTGTTCGATGTTTAAATCAATATCAATTTCACTTGTACATGTAGTCTAGTTTATTTTCAATTTGCAATGATTTATTATCGTAAAATTTACAATGAAACAAGGGATAAATCAAAAGTTATGAAGCAATTGTTTTATATTTCAGGTACACAACAACTACTAGTATAAAAAAATAGAAGAAAAAAAAACAGAAGTGAAGTTTCGGAGCAAGACGCGGTTGTGGCTAGTAATACGGTCCCGCACGGTCCTAAAGCTAGTCATACGTGAGGCACGTTCAGCTAGACAGTCTTGCTTGGACTACAAGAGTAGTGATAATCACATACGACTAGATTTTTGGCCGTCGTGCGGGACTGTTCACTACAGGATGTTTTAAAGCCACTAATAAATATGTATCATTTCCATATGGTTTAAAATAAATAATGAAAGCGTAAAGTAGTTGTTATCTATACTTATGGGTACTGGTAGATTTTATTTCTTATTCATATAAATATCTCCTTGCACCTGTTCACATCATATTTCCGAAGATATATTCAACCCATTTGAAGTTTCTACATGAATATTAATGTTTAATTTATTGGAGCAAGTAAGTCTGACCAGTATTTTATGACCATTTTGGATTTTTTAATGTGTATGTTTTCCTAAAAATTAAATGACAGATCATAAAATAAGTTATGCTGATAAGCCAGTTGAGTAAGGCTAATCCATTAGGTGATAATGTTTGTGACTTCGTGTCATGTAAGAAATCTAGTTAGGTGGGCTAACTTTGACAATTAGGTGGCAGGGCTAACTCTGACATGTAATTTGCAAAATTATCGCCCCTTTTGAAGTTGGCAACTTCTGGCTAAAGTTTTGCATGCAAGTTACCATCTCCAAAACTAATGCAAATACTGGATTGAAACTCTATAGACGTGAATGATATTTTAAAAGTTCGGGTAATATTCCTGTTTCTGGGAAAACAATTCGAATAGTCGAGCATTGGCTGTCTTACAGACAGCTCTTATTAATTTTTGTGTACTATCTGAAGCAATGTTACTAGAGGTGATATGTTTTATTTACCTCTTTCTTTGTATCTGTTGTGTTGCAGAAGTGTGCTAAATGGACAAGCTAGGACTCCCTGGACCTCCAGGCCTTGGGCTGGCCCAGGATGAAGAGCTGTGTTATTGGTTAGCCCTATAATATTATGACATTTACAAACTTTTTTTTCATATTGAAATGTGATACTATGATTATAATAATGTAGAGAGTATTTTCTGCAAATGAACATATTAATTCATTAGATCTAACATTTTAATATTTCTGCAAGTACTTGATAATGACTTTCCTTGAATAGTTACATCCTATATGTTAACCACTATATTTTTTTTGTTTCAGTGGGAAAGGTCGAAATTTGGGCTCAGTAGAACTGCAGTGCCAGTCCTGTTCAAAATGGTATCATGCTGACTGTACAAGTTGCTATATTGGGTAGGTATAATACCATTGGGCTATATATTTTTGAAGCAAGAGTTGATTAACAGTCAAATTCAAGTTAATTATTACCAAAACTAGTTGAGTTTAAGATTGTAGACATGTAGTGATAATCAGCTATTTCCATACAATTTTGCTACTTTAGCATTTTTCTGCCATAAATATACCATTACATACCAGTAATTTTTGTGTAATATATAAATAATGTCAAAAAAGCAGACAGAGAAAATATATTACATTTTCCATTCAGATGTAGAATATTTCTGCCTCATTGAGGAACTGTATTTGAAGTTGCAGATACCATAGTTTCTGCAGGGTCTCTGTGGTAAATGGTTGAGGTTGTTTACTTTAAATCACTTGCCTCCCACTTCTGTGGTTTCTAAACCTCTCTTGGGATGTAGAATTCTTTCATATGCAGGACCATACTAGAAATGAGCCACGCCATGTGAAAACCAACATAGTGCGTTTGCGACCAGCATGGATCCTCTAATTATTGTTTTTGCCCTGTCCGTCAGTACGTACGTCACACTTCATTTCCGAGCAATAACTGGAGAAACATTTGACCTAGAACCTTCAAACTTCATAGGGTTGTAGGGCTGCTGGAGTAGACGACCCCTATTGTTTTTGGGGTCACTCCGTCAAAGGTCAAGATCACAGGGGCCCGAACATTGAAAACCATTTCCGATCAATAACTAGAGAACCACTTGACCCAGAATGTTGAAACTTCATAGGATGATTGGACATAAAATGTAGATGACCCCTATTGATTTTGGGGTCACTCCATCAAAGGTCAAGGTCACAGGGGTCTGAACATGGAAAACCATTTCCGATCAATAATTAGAGAAAAACTTGACCCAGAATGTTGAAACTTCATAGGATGATTATACATGCAAAGTAGATGACCCCTATCGATTTCGGGGTCACTCCATTAAAGGTCAAGGTCACAGGGGCCCGAACATTGAAAACCATTTCCGGTCAGTAACTTGAGAACCACTTGACCCAGAATGTTGAAACTTCATAGGATGATTGGTCATGAAGAGTAGATGACCCCTATTGATTTTGGGGTCACTCTATCAAAGGTCAAGGTCACAGGGGCCTGAACATGGAAAACCATTTCCAATCAATAACTAGAGAACCACTTGACCCAGAATGTTGAAACTTCATAGGATGATTGTACATGCAAATTAGATGACCCCTATCGATTTTGGGGTCATTCCATTAAAGGTCAAGGTCACAGGGGCCTGAACATTGAAAACCATTTCCGGTCAGTAACTTGAGAACCACTTGACCCAGAATGTTGAAACTTCATAGGATGATTGATCATGAACAGTAGATGACCCCTATTGATTTTGGGGTCACTCTGTCAAAGGTCAAGGTCACAGGGGCCTGAATATTGAAAACCATTTCCAATCAGTAACTAGAGAACCACTTGACCCAGAGTGTTGAAACTTCATAGGATGATTGATCATGAAGAGTAGATGACCCCTATTGATTTTGGGGTCACTCCGTCAAAGGTCAAGGTAACAGGGGCCTGAACATTGAAAACCATTTCCGTTCAATAACTAGAGAACCACTTGACCCAGGATGTTGAAACTTCATAGGATGATTGGTCATAAAGAGTAGATGACCCCTATTGATTTTGGGGTCACTCCATCAAAGGTCAAGGTCACAGGGGCCTGAACATGGAAAACCATTTCCGATCAATAACTAGAGAACCACTTGACCCAGAATGTTGAAACTTCATAGGATGATTGTACATGCAAAGTAGATGACCCCTATTGATTTTAGGGTCACTCCATTAAAGGTCAAGGTCACAGGGGCCTGAACATTGAAAACCATTTCCGGTCAGTAACTTGAGAACCACTTCACCCAGAATGTTGACTTCATAGGATGATTGGTCATGCAGAGTAGATGACCCCTAACGATTTTGGGGTCACTCTGTGAAAGGTCAAGGTCACAGGGGCCTGAACATTGAAAACCATTTCCGGTCAGTAACTTGAGAACCACTTGACCCAGAATGATGAAACTTCATAGGATGATTGGTCATGCAGAGTAGATGACCCCTAACGATTTTAGGGTCACTCTGTGAAAGGTCAAGGTCACAGGGGCCTGAACATGGAAAACCATTTCCAATCAATAACTTGAGAACCTCTCGACCCAGAATGTTGAAACTTCATAGGATGATTGATCATGAAGAGTAAATGACCCCTATTGTTTTTGGGTCACTCCGTTAAAGGTCAAGGTCACAGGGGCCTGAACATTGATAGCCAGTTCCGATCAATAACTTGAGAACCACTTGACCCAGAATGTTGAAACTTCATAGGATGATTGAACATGCAGAGTAGATGACCCCTATTGATTTTGGGGTCAGTCTATTAAAGGTCAAGGTCACAGTGGCCTGTTCATGTAAAATCATTTTTTGGAAATAACTTGAGAACCACTTGACCTACAATGTTGAAACTTAATAGGATGATTGGACATGCAGAGTAGATGACCCCAATTTATTTTGAGGTCACTTGATCAAAGGTCAAGGTCACAGAAGCCTCAACAGTGACTTGAGAACCACTAGGCCACTAGTGTTGAAATTTAGCGGGATGATTGGACATGCCAAATAAATGATCCCTATTGCAGCCAACCATCAGTGTCTCTTTGACTTTCGCTCCTGACCCCTATTGACTTCTTGCCTATAGGACTTTGCATTGGGGGAGACTTGCGCTTTTTTACAAAAACATTTTCTAGTTGCAATAGGCTTTGAAAGTGAACAGCATGGATCCTGACCAGACTGTGCGGATGCGCAGGCTGATCTGGATCCATGCTGGTCACAAACACACTATGTTGGTTTCCTCATGGTGCAGTTCAAATAATGATAGGAGAGACACCTGGGGTCTTCCTGCTCCATTAAATGCTGGGAAAATATAATCTAAAATTTTCAGTTGAGTCTTTTAAAGACGTTTAATACACATTGAAATGAAACCTCAAACAACATGTCATGCCATGCTAAAGAGATATAATGTAGGTATCTACACTACAGTACAACTATACAGCTGATTTGTGCATCAGTCCATGACTTTGTACAGCTGTAAATTTTCAAATGAATACTTATTTCTTTATGTTTACAGAACCTGCATTCCATTCATGTGTAACTACATATACCAGTGTAAACAGTGTAACCCAAATGGTCTGGAGAGCTTCCAGAAAAAACAAGCCAGTAAGTCCTCATGCACTGTTGATTTTGTTTTGTTTTCTTTTACCAGTAGTCTTACCTGCATTCAGACCTTATACCTTGTAGCAAAAGTTCTTTTAATATTCAAGTATCAGTTTGCTGAGACTAAAGTCCAGGATATTTTTAATATGCATCCATGACAGCATTGGATGTAGAGACGTTCTAGGCAACTGCATGCAAGCTCATCATGTTATAATTCATCACAACTACATGTAAATCAAAGTTCATACGTGTATGTACCTTTTCCATTACTGTGAAATCATTCACATATGTTGGGGATTTCATAGTAGCATCAGTCCACAAAATTTTATCTAAACAGACAAACGAAATGCCTACTTATTGTCTAAATGACAAACACATCAAGAAAAGTTCAGTTTTGGAGCATTTTTTTGTGTGTGTGAGTAGTTAGTACTGAATTAAATGTGAACTGTGTAAAATGTATGTAACAACAGGCCCAGATTTTCATCACCATTGCAATGTAGGTATGCCAGTATAGACAGCAATAGGCTTATCATCTACAGACACCACTTTAGTGCACAGTTTATTATACAGAATTGGGTTTGAAGATAAATTAAATTTGAATTTGAATTTTCATTACACATTTTTGATCATTTCTAGGTTATGAAAGAATATTTTGATTTACATCCCAAATTATGATTTAAAAATTCAATATAATGATCTACACACCTATTATGATAACTGTATTCAGCATAATGCAGTAACAAAACTTTGACTGCTGGTGGAAACATCAAACCCATTCTTCCATGCAGTATATAAAAGGCTTGATTTCAGTCTGTGTTACATGAAAATTGAGCAATGTTGGAATGACCTGTCAATGTTTACTTATGCAGTTTCATTTTGTTAGTACTCAGTTTTTGACTGATATATTGTGGATCATTTTTACTATCAGAACTGTTTTGATAAAATTGATAATGTTTTGTTTTTATCAGGTTTCCAGCAGATATGCTACACAACATTAGCCAACTTAACATATATATCAAAAGTTAGAGATGAGAACAGAGTGATGTTCTCTAGAGACAAGGTATTATAATGTTGTGAACAACTCTTAAATTTGGATTTCCTATAAATCATTTGTAGTCACAAATAAGTGGGAAGTTCTTAAAATTTAAGAAACAAATAGGAGTTGGCTGCAGTTGGGTAAATTAATATGCTTGGTGGAGTTTCAGTGGCTGAGTGGTGTAAGGTCACTTAAAATCACTTGCTCATGACTGATGTGGCTTTGAACCTTTCTCTTTCATGTAAAGAAGTCATACATCCAGCTGGCTTATGGAAGGTCAGTTGTTTTACCCAGATGCCCGCCCTTACATGAAATAACACCCATGGTGTAAATACCCAACCAAAAATGGCAAAATCCTTTTCAATGATAAAATTAAAACCAATTAAAATATCTTTAAAAAATAGATTGTAGTTCCTTAGAATGATTTGAAATTTCAGTGGTAACATCTTCTAATAAAAAAAAAAGCCGTGTTTTGAGAAAAGGTGGATAAAGCAGTGGAGACTGCTGCTTTAAAGTTAGGTCAGTAAGATGCTTTTTGCTTTTATTTCAGGAGATTATACCGTTCATAGAGAAGCACTGGGAGAATATGACGACCATGCCTCGTAGGATCAAATTGACATGGCATAATACAGTTCACAAAACTCTGGTATAGTGTTCTTTCTTCCTGTCATTTTTAGCACAAACGAACTTTGTTCATGGTGAGCTGTTACATTACACAGATGATCTGTCTCTCTGCATCACTTTTACTTTATCATATCCTCTGAAGCATTCTTGAATAAATGTCTGGAAACTGATTGGTCTATGGACCGAATGACCAACATCTGCAAAACAATAAACCTCACCTTCTTCGATTTAGATAACTTCTTCTCATGAACAGCTTGATGGATCACCCTAAAACACATTCTGTTGCATCGTTGTATGGACTTCTCAAAATTTATGACCACTCTTGAACAATTTCTGTTCTTTAGCAATAAGCAGATTCTTATAAAATTTAGCCTGGAACATCTTTTCTTGCATACCAAAAGGGGATTACCAGTATCTTTTACAGGTGCTGGAAAATCCCTCTTACACCCCGGGATGTAAAATGACTGTTGTACTTTAAATGACATATTTTGATTGAAATAGAATATAAATAACTGCATAAATCTTCTACATATCTATGTACAGTGAAACACCGCTCGCTCGAGGTCGCAAGGGGATGAACAAAATGCTCGAGTTATCCATGGTTTCGAGCGACCCAAACATTGACCAACATACGAAGAAAATTGAAGTTAGTTTTACCAATTGTCACCGAGACCATTTGCAGAGGAAACGGTGATGCGTAAAAATAACACACTCGTGACATTTTCAAAAAACGTATGACAAACCTTATGATAGATCATAAATGGCAGATGTGAAGAAACAGCTAAAACATTTTATATTTTCAGCTCACCTGTCACAAAGTGACAAGGTGAGCTTTTGTAATCGCGCAGCGTCCGTCGTCCGTCCGTCCGTCCGTGCGTGCGTCCGTCAGTGCGTGCGTAAACTTTTGCTTGTGACCACTCTAGAGGTCACATTTTTCATGGGATCTTTATGAAAGTTGGTCAGAATGTTCACTTTGATGATATCTAGGTCAAGTTCGAAACTGGGTCACGTGCGGTCAAAATCTAGGTCAGTAGGTCTAAAAATAGAAAAACCTTGTGACCTCTCTAGAGGCCATATATTTTAAAAGATATTCATGAAAATTGGTCAGAATGTTCACCTTGATGATATCTAGGTCAAGTTCGAAACTGGGTCACGTGCCATCAAAAACTAGGTCAGTAGGTCAAATAATAGAAAAACCTTGTGACCTTTCTAGAGGCCATTTTTTTCATGGGATCTTTATGAAAGTTGGTCAGAATGTTCACCTTGAGGATATCTAGGTCAAGTTCGAAACTGGGTCACGTGCCATTAAAAACTAGGTCAGTAGGTATAAAAATAGAAAAACCTTGTGACCTTTCTAGAGGCAATATATTTCACAAGATCTTCATGAAAGTTGGTCAGAATGTTCAACTTGATGATATCTAGGTCAAGTTCGAAACTGGGTCACGTGCCATCAAAAACTAGGTCAGTAGGTCAAATAATAGAAAAACCTTGTGACCTTTCTAAAGGCCATATTTTTCATGGGATCTTTATGAAAATTGGTCAGAATGTTCACCTTGATGATATCTAGGTCAAGTTCGAAACTGGGTCATGTGCGGTCAAAAACTAGGTCAGTAGGTCTAAAAATAGAAAAACCTTGTGACATCTCTAGAGGCCATATTTTTCAAAGATCTTCATGAAAATTGGTCAGAATGTTCATCTTGATGATATCTAGGTCAAGTTCGAAACTGGGTCACGTGCGGTCAAAAACTAGGTCAGTAGGTCTAAAAATAGAAAAACCTTGTGACCTTTCTAGAGGCCATATTTTTCATGGGATCTGTATGGAAGTTTGTCTAAATATTCATCTTGATGATATCCAGGTCAAGTTCGAAACTGGGTCAACTGCGGTCAAAAAGTAGGTCAGTAGGTCTAAAAATAGAAAAACCTTGTGACCTTTCTAGAGGCCATATTTTTCATGGGATCTGTATGAAAGTTGGTCTGAGTATTCATCTTGATGATATCTAGGTCAAGTTCGAAACTGGGTCAACTGCGGTCAAAAACTAGGTCAGTAGGTCAGATAATAGAAAAACCTTGTGACCTCTCTAGAGGCCATATTTTTCATGGGATCTGTATGAAAGTTTGTCTGAATATTCATCTTTATGATATCAAGGTCAAGTTCGAAACTGGGTCAACTGCAGTCAAAAAGTAGGTCAATAGGTCTAAAAATAGAAAAACCTTGTGACCTTCCTAGAGGCCATATTTCTCAATGGATCTTCATAAAAATTGGTGTGAATGTTCACCTTGATGAAAAGCTTGTTAACACTGTAGAGGCCACATTTATGACCCTATCTTCATGAAACTTGTTCAGAATGTTTATCTTGATGATTCCTATTCCAAGTTTAACAGTAGAGCGATATAGGGTCATCATGACCCTCTTGTTTTTTTTTGAAATACTGTAATCGAATTCGCAATTTTCTTCTCCAAATTAAGATCTCATAATTATCGTCTCAATTTGATGAAAATGCTATCTTATTTCCTTTATTTGCATGCAAACAAATGTTGATTAAAATATTAAGATCTCATAATTATCTTCTCAATCCTGCAGAAAAAAGTAATAATTAATAACAATTTTGATCAATAAAATTTTTCCTTCCACCTTTCATCAAAAATTAATCTCATTATCAGATCAAATATACCGACAAACAAACATTTAAGATAGTCGGAGAATAGACAATGCAATTCTCACGACGTGCGAAAATTTTAAATTAACCGATACATTCTAACCACTGAAGGTGTGAAAAGTTTTGACACCTCTGCTCGAGTTTGCCATAAGCAACAAAGAGTAAATTAATACATAGGGACCAGGTGTCATGCTTGAGCGATCGAGTTATCGATGCTCGACCCAGCCATGGTAATTTCACATATAAAATAGAAGGAAATCGGCTGGGACTGCATGAATTGCTCGAGTGAGCCCGGGTGCTCGAGTCATCGATGCTCGAGCGAGCGGTGTTTCACTGTAGTTCATAATAATTATGAACTACATATATGTAGAAGATTTATGCAGTTATTTATATTTTATTTCAAAAAATGGAATAAAAATCCCATACCTTGACAGTTTCTGATTGTATATTTCTCAAATCAAAACTTGTTTTTTAGCTCACCTGTCACGAAGTGACAAGGTGAGCTTTTGTGATCGCGCGGTGTCCGTCGTCCGTCGTCAGTCCGTGCGTCCGTCCGTAAACTTTTGCTTGTGACCACTCTAGAGGTCACATTTTTCATGGGATCTTTATGAAAGTTGGTCAGAATGTTCATCTTGATGATATCTAGGTCAAGTTCGAAACTGGGTCACGTGCCATCAAAAACTAGGTCAGTAGGTCTAAAAATAGAAAAACCTTGTGACCTCTCTAGAGGCCATATATTTCACAAGATCTTCATGAAAATTGGTCAGAATGTTCACCTTGATGATATCTAGGTCAAGTCTGAAACTGGGTCACATGCCATCAAAAACTAGGTCAGTAGGTCTAAAAATAGAAAAACCTTGTGACCTCTCTAGAGGCCATATATTTCATAAGATCTTCATGAAAATTGGTCAGAACGTTCACCTTGATGATATCTAGGTCAAGTTCGAAAGTGGGTCATATGCCATCAAAAACTAGGTCAGTAGGTCAAATAATAGAAAAACCTTGTGACCTCTCTAAAGGCCATATTTTTCATGGGGTCTGTATGAAAGTTGGTCTGAATGTTCATCTTGATGATATCTAGGTCAAGTTCGAAACTCGGTCACGTGTGGTCAAAAACTAGGTCAGTAGGTCTAAAAATAGAAAAACCTTGTGACCTCTCTAGAGGCCATATATTTCATGAGATCTTCATGAAAATTGGTCAGAATGTTCACCTTGATGATATCTAGGTCAGGTTCGAAAGTGGGTCACGTGCCTTCAAAAACTAGGTCAGTAGGTCAAATAATAAAAAAACCTTGTGACCTCTCTAGAGGCCATATTTTTCATGGGATCTGCATGGGTGAAAGTTTTCCGGATTTTCCATCTCGGCCGGGATCGTTTTTCTAAATCCGGCTCGAAATTCGGGGGGGGGGGGGGGGGGGGGGGGGGGGGGGGGGTAGGTATTATGCCATCAATCAACAAAGCTTGAAAAATCAGTCGATCGGCGACAAACACAATTGACTCTGTTTATCACATTTGCTGTTTGCAGTGCATCTCGCATATTGTCAATATGTAACGACAATTTTGATTGGCCCGCATAGGCGCTGTACTTCAATGAAAATAACTGTTACGTTTTTCATAAATTTTACATGCGCCGAAAAGTTCCCATGCGTCAGAATTTGCACAGACTTTTGTCTGCCTGCAGCATGCATTTCTCGATTTCTTGCATGCAGTTTTATCTTCAAACACCACGGACATGTAGCCGCCTCGTATATTGCGAGTTATGTCTTATACGAGTATTGGTGGGTTAAAGTCTGGATAGGGACGAGTGGACCTCTCTGTATGCTCATCCGATCGGACGCGTGGATTTTACCTCGTAACTTTACCAAATGCAGAAATTACATCCCTAAAACTAACCTGGATTGACTGGAATTTACCCGCGAATCGTAAAGATATCAAAACGTCATACCAGTAATTTTCCATTCCATGAACACGTGCGACCTATCGTAATAATAATATCTAATTTAGGCTAGATCGCCGTTACTTTTGTTTATCGACACGTACACAAAAAACGCGCGTAGTGCATTCATTTTTTAATATAATCGCTTCAAATTTTTAACACCGCTTGAGAAGTAATACAGTTTGAATTCTATAATGATTTTAATAAGATATCGACAGAAATGTAGGCAAAAGTCTATAAAAACGATCAAATTTTCATACATTTATTTGTAAAATTTCAAACAGCGCGATCTTAAATATTTATTTATTTCTAAAAGTAAATAAATACTACATTCTATGGTCATAAAATTCAGACTTTTGACAAGAAAGTACAAAAAAAACAGAACTAAAAAATCTTAAATAATAAAAAAGCGGCAGCTATTTCAATACATGAGTAAAACAATTTTTGGCAAACAGATTTCTGTGTAATGCGGCAGAATAGGTTACGTGACCTCGTGAACGTAAATAGAAATATGGTTTTAAAATAAAGCAGTATGATGTCGCTGTGGTTTTAAATAAGTTTGATAAGTAAATGAATATTTGTAGATGTATTTTTGACACGACACTAGGTGAGATATAATAAAATAGATAATAAATAATAGAAAAACCTTGTGACCTCTCTAAAGGCCATATTTTTCATGGGATCCGTATGAAAGTATGAAAGTTGGTCAGAATGTTCACCTTGATGATATCTAGGTCAAGTTCGAAGCTGGGTCATGTGCCATAAAAAACTAGGTCAGTAGGTCAAATAATAAAAAAACCTTGTGACCTCTCTTGAGGCCATACTTTTCATGGGATCTGTATGAAAGTTGATCTGAATGTTCGTCTTGATGATTTCTAGGTCAAGATAGAAACTGGGTCAACTGCGGTCAAAAACTAGGTCAGTAGGTCTAAAATTATTAAAATCTTTTGACCTCTCTAGAGGCCATATTTTTCAATGGATCTTCATGAAAATTTATCTGAATGTTCACCTTGATGATATCTAGGTCAGTTTCAAAACATGGTCACGTGCGGTCAAAAACTAGGCCAGTAGGTATAAAAATAGAAAAACCTTGTGACCTCTCTAGAGGCCATATTTTTCATGAGATCTTCATGAAAATTAGTGAGAATGTTCACCTTGATGATATCTAGGTAAAGTTCAAAACAGGGTCACGTACCTTCGAAAACTAGGTCAGTAGGTCAAATAATAGAAAAACCTTGTGACCTCTCTAGAGACCATATTTTTCAATTGATTTTCATGAAAATTGGTCAGAATTTATATCTTGATAATATCTAGGTCAGGTTCAAAACTGGGTCACATGAGCTCAGAAACTAGGTCACTATGTCAAATAATAGAAAAAACTACGTCATACCCAAAACTAGGTCATGTGGGAAGAGGTGAGCGATTCAGGACTATCATGGTCCTCTTGTATATCATGCTGCAACTGATAAACAAACCGGAACTCATCATTGTTATTTGTCTTTGAAACATCATGATGTCTTTCCTATTTATGGACGTTGCTTTACTGTGCTTTGTTTAAATGTGCTGCTATAAGAAAAAGTTCAAAAAGAAAGCCGTTCAATTGTTTTATTAGCTCACCTGAGCACAAAGTGCTCAAGGTGAGCTTTTGTGATCGCCCTGTGTCCGTCATCATCAACAATTTGACTGTTAACTCTCTAGAGGTCACAATTTTAGCCTAATCTTAATGAAACTTGGTCAGAATGTTACCCTCAATAAAATCTTGGACGAGTTTGATATTTGGTCATCTCGGGTCAAAAACTAGGTCACCAGGTCAGATCAAAGGAAAAGCTTGTTAACACTCTAGAGGTCACAATTTTGGCCCAATCTTAAGAAACTTGGTCAGAATGTTACCCTCAATAAAATCTTTGACGAGTTTGAAATTGGGTCACCTGGGGTCAAAAACTAGGTCACTGGGTCAAATCAAAGGAAAAGCTTGTTAACACTCTAGAGGTCACAATTTTGACCCAATCTTGATGAAACTTGGTCAGAATGTTATCCTCAATAAAATCTTGGAAGAGTTCAATATTGGGTCTTCTGAGGTTAAAAACTAGGTCACAAGGTCAAATCAAAGGAAAAGCTTGTTAACACTCTAGAGGTCACAATTTTGGCTCAATCTTAATGAAACTTGGTCATAATGTTACTCTCAATAAAATCTTGGATGAGTTTGATACTGGATCATCTGGGGTCAAAAACTAGGTCACCAGGTCAAATCAAAGTAAAAGCTTGTTAACACTCTAGAGGTCACAATTTTGACCCAATCTTAATGAAACTTGGTCAGAATTTTACCCTTAACAAAATCTTGCACGAGTTCGATATTGGGTATCTGGGTTGAGAAACTAGGTCACCAGGTCAAATCAAAGGAAAAGCATGTTAATACTGTAGAGGCCATATTTATGACTATCTTCATGAAACCTGGTCAGAATGTTAATTATGATGATCTGAAACTCCAGTTTGAATCTGGGTCATGTAGGGTCAAAAACTAGGTAACCAGGTCAAATCAAAGGAAAAGCTAGTTAACACTCTAGAGGCCACATTTATGACCATGTCTTAATGAAACTTGGTCAGAATGTTAATCTTGATGATCTATAGGTCAGGATCAAATCTGGGTCTGGTGGAATCAGAAAGTAGGTAACCAGGTGAAATCAAAGGAAAAGCTTGTTAACACTCTAGAGGCCACATTTATGACTGTATCTTAATGAAACTTAGTCAGAATGTTAATCTTGATGATCTTTAGGTCAAGTTCAAATCTGGGTCTTGTGGGGTCAAAAACTAGGTCCCCGGGTCAAATCAAAGGAAAAGTTAGTTAACAGTTTAGAGGCCACATTTATGACCATATCTTAATGAAACTATCTTGATGATCTTTAGGTCAATAGGTCAGGTGAGCGATACAGGGCCTTCATGGCCCTCTTGTTTTTATTATTATTTTGATATCGGTATGCAAGAAAAAGATTCTGTCACTGGTTATAGATGCAGATGGGAATATCCGGCTCTCAGGTAACTGTTTAGGCTGAAACAAGGCTCACCTGTAACTAGTGACAGAATCTTATATGGATAGACCTCTTGCAGATTTAATTAAATGTTATCCATAGGCCGCCTTTAGTTACTGCCAGACCTGAGAAAGGAAAGAAATCTTTAAGGAACTTCTGATGAGACATTTGATAAATCTTCACTCAACTTTATATACCTTGTATCAATCTCAGATTTGTTCAAATGGTTCTTCCCTTTCTCCTTTTTTAGGTGCTGCCAGAGCTAAATATAGCAAATTTGTCTGTAGCCTCCTTTTATGCATCTGTCTTAGGTTTTTTACAATTGGCCAGTGTAGAAAAGGCATTGGAAAGGAAACATTTGATGGATCTTAACCAAATTTGGTCTACTATTCAGATAACTCTTAATGGGATAAAAATATCGATGGCAATATTTAATTAAATATGGTAGATTGGTACATGATTATAAAATGCAAACAAAGATTTCTGACACAGTTCACCAGTTTTTGGCAGAACTATTGCTGCCTTTTTACTGAATGTTTGGGGGTCTGTGTGACTGAATGTTTGGGGGTCTGTGTGGGTCTGTGTGACTGAATGTTTGGGGGTCTGTGTGACCCTTGAAAGGATGAATGGATTGAATTCATTTTTATGTACACAGGTGTGTAAGTACACACTGGCTTACTATTTTTGAAAAATGTCCATGTCCATTAGATAACTTGAAGGAATAAATTTAATTCAATTTGGTACACAGATATATAATTACAAAACATAAGCCATTTTCAATTTCCGTATAATCTGTAAGTTTCTGGTGGCTGTATGACCTCTTTTCAACTTAAAGTTTAGTTGTCCATTGAGTAACTCTTAAACGGATGATTGGACTGAATTGATTATACCCTCATTAATATTTTAATATATAGTAATGTAATTAAAATAATCAGGTTCTTTAGTCTGCCAAAAGGCCAAGCATTTTGGTCATTATAAGGCTAGTTATCAAATGGTAGTCAGTAAGTAGGTTTTTGAAAGGTCAGTAATTCTATCCAGGTGCCTTCCTGTGTCTGAGAAATGCCTGGATGGAAAATCTGGGTTCTTTCTCAGTCATGAAAGCATGAACTCAGTTTTCAGTATGAATTAAAACCAAACATAACAGAGGGTTTTCAAAGTGATACACTAGGTTTTATATGTTCCAGGCTAAGGAGACAGATATTTTCTTTGGTAATGAGACAGCTGCAGGAGATATACAGTTTGGACTTCTCAACTCAGTAAGTCTACTATTTATTATAGATAGCATTTAGTTTCATTTAATGATAAGGGGCCATCTTGGCAAAGTGGTCGCTGACAACGAATCACTTGCACCTCACCAATGTGAGTTTGTTTGTCTGCCCGTGATTAAATAATGCAGGGATAGGCACCTGAGGTCTTCCTCCACCAGCAAAGCTGGAAATTTGCCACATGACCTATATTTGTGTCGGCGAGTCTTAAACTCAACCAAGCAAAAAGCAAAATTTGATAGTTTATATACTGTTGATGCGATTTCTTCATGCTCTAATCTTGACTTTTCTTGTTTTACCTACATTTCAGACTAAAACCTCTTTAATATGTCAGGTAAATTCTCGTTCCTTTTTACTTTAACACTTCATTCAGTTCTAATACCAGTCATTACATCTAAGTCTTTGATATGTGGTCTTCATCTTTTCACCTAGGATTTATACAAGGTGACTCCAGCATTTGAGATTCTAACTAAAGGGAATACACAGATACAGGCCAGTCAGAAACCTGGAGTACCAGTTGACAGTAAGTGAACAAACATGAATTAGAAACCTAGGTCTTTGATTGCAGTATTGATACTTTGTGTTGTGATCAAGGTGGTAATACAGTTGAACTTTCCTTAAATAAAAAGTACTTGTGGTTGGATTTTAGAAACAACACATTTTCTTTATTTTTATGCCCCCAAAGGGAGGCATATTAGTTTTCAACTGGCCGTTCGTTCGTTCGTCACAATGTTAACTTTTTGCATGAAGGCACTTTACTCGCGAACCACTGCACCCACGACCTTCAGACTTCACATGCTGATACTACTTACTGAGTACACGACCCCTACTGACTCTGGGGTCACCAGGTCAAAGGTCAAGGTGCTGCGGGGGCATTTGTCACCACTGATGACAGCTCTTGTTCAGTTACAGTTTCTTTATTTGCGGGCCTTCTTTGCGATGCATGGCTCTATGGCTGTGTTCCAGGTGCTCTGTGCTTCTGGGAAATCTACCTTTACCTTTTTTCTTTTTAGCAGCCATTTACTTTAAACAGTCAGTCAGTTTACTACTCAAGTTGTTTTTAGCTTTACTATTCAAAGTCTACACACCCTGGTGTCGGTGTGGGCATCTGCTTCAGAGTCACACCTTGATTAAAGTTTTGCATGAAAGTACATGTGGCTTTCATTTAAAGGCATATAGCTTTGAAAATTTGCTTATTTTTCTTTTTCTAGATCAATATCCAACCTCATTAGGTCAAGTCCCATAACTCAGACATGAATTTTTGGCAAATTTGAACTTTTGAACTTTGAAAATTCTTGTTAAAGTTTTGCATAAAAGTTACTATCTGCAGAACAATAGCCAGTATTAGATTGAAACTTCACATGTGTCTTCAGGGTTATAAAACTAGTTGATTGCATCAAGTCCCATAACTCTGACCTGCATTTTGGTCAAATTATGTCCCATTTTGTACTGAAAAGTTCTGGTTAAAGTTTTGCATGCAAGTCTCCAAAACTAATGCAGATACTGGATTGAAACTCTATAGGTATTTTATTATTTAGGGTAATATCTTCATGCTTCTAGGTTATTAATATGAAAAGACAAGCATTGGCTGTCTTACAGACAGCTCTTGTTAGCTCAACTAGCTATTCTACTCACCCTAGCTTCCGCGTCCACGTCGGTGTCACACCTTGGTTGAAGTTTTGCATGCAAGTACATACAGCTATTGTTTAAAGGTATATATCTTTGAAACTTATTTTTTCTTTTTCGATGTCAATTACAAACTTCACTGGGTCAAGTTCCATAACTCTGACATGTATTTTGAGCATAGTATGCCCCCTTTTGGACTTAGAAAATCCTGGTTAAAGTTTAAGATGCAAGTAACTATCTCCAAAACTAATGTAGATATTGAACTGAAACTTCACATATGTCTTCGGGGTTCTGAAACTAGTTGATAGCATCAAGTCCCGTAACTGGCCTGCATTTTGGCCAAATTATGCCCCTTTTTGGACTGAGAAAATCCTGGTTAAAGTTTAGTGTGCAAGTACATACAGCTATTACTAAAAGGCATATAGATTTGAAACTTATTTTTTCTTGATCCATTACCAATTTCACTGGATCAAATCTCATAACTCTGACATGTATTTTGAGCAAATGATTTCCCCTTTTTGACCTAGAAAATCCTGGTTACATGCAAGAAACTATCTCCAAAACTGATGTAGATATTGAATTGAAACTTCACATGTGTCTTCGGGCTAACAAAACTAGTTGAAAGAATTAAGTCCAATAACTCTGACATGCATTTTGACCAAATTATGTCCCCTTTTGGACCTAGAAAATTCTGGTTAAAGTTTTGTGTGTTAGAACGTACAGCTACTATTTACAGGCATACCCTGAAATCCCGAAAATAAGCCGGTTTTGAAAATAAGCCGGTCTCGAAAATAAGCCACCATTTCACTACAGGCAAAAAGGGCTCATAAATTAGCTGCACTCAAAAATAAGCCGTTCATTTTTTGTATCGGTAAAAGTATCAATGACTTTGTTAGGACACTATATAGCAAAAGTTACCAACGTGTATATAGCAGATTTATTTCCACATATAATAGCAATAAAACATACTTTGGAATAAAAGCACTTAAAACTATGCAAGTTGTGCTGATTTTTAAAAGCAATAAAATTCCTGTCTCAAACACTTCTTGTCACATCAGCTCTACTAATTAACATGGCCGGTCTTTATAACACAATGCAGTGTTTATTACGTATTGTGAAAGTTATTCATACCCGTTGGCCGATTAATTAAATAATAGGTGTATTTGTTTGTTAGGCCGGACAAAACTTTTATGTTAGCATCGGATTATTTTCATTAATAAATTGTAACAAATTTTAATAAAACTGTTACGTCAGAAGTATAAGTATTTACCGACGTCGATGTTTTTACTAAAACGCAAAATATATGACATCCATATTTTCAGTATTTCAGTACTCGAAAATACGCGGGTTTTTAAACCGTTACTGCATATATGTACTCAGAAGTTCGCCGGACTCAAAAGTAAGCCGGTCTCAATAATAAGCCCCCAAATTCTTACCAAAATTTAAAAATAAGCCACGGCTTATATTCGGGATTTCAGGGTATATATTTGAAACGAATTTTTTTATTTTTCTAGATCAACAACCAACCTCACTGGGTCTATAACTTTGACATGTATTTTTGGCAAATTATGCCCCCTTATATGACTTCTGAATTCTGGTTAAGTTTTGCATGCATGTCACATCTGCAGAACAAATGCAGATACTAAATTTTAACTTCACATGACTTGTGCAGATACTGAATTGAAACTCTATAGATATTTTAACATTTAGCATAACATTTTCCTGCTTCTGGGACAATATTTCAAATAGTTGAGCATAGGCTGTCTTATGGACAGCTGTTGGTTTTCAATTGTCTTCAAAAGCCACTTGTCTGAATTAGCTAGATAATGTTGCTCCTTTGATTGTATACTGATATAGAATTTTTAAGTACCTCTGCAAGCAGATAAGAAAAAATAAATAGAAAAGCCCTGGTAAATTGAAAAGAGCAAAGAAATTCCCCTTTAAGATTTCTGTACTGAAATAATGACATATACCATTACATATTTATAAATGTTATGTATGAAATGAAATTGAAAGTATGTTTCAGGTAAGTATTAAATCATAACAAAGTCAAAAATATCTGGCAGTTATGCAGTCAAGAGTCATCTATTACATACAATTGATTGTTTGGAAGTATAGTCAGTTACTTACTGAGAGCAAGCAGATACTGATATAAAAACAATAGGTAAACTTGCAAGAATTGATAGGCAATATAATACAATGCAATACTAGGTATGCTATTTGAATAAATGACTGTTTTGTACAATTAAAATGCTGTTGAAAATAGAATTATACCAACAAATAATTATATTATTTTTTGAATTTACAGAGGGTTTGAGGGGTCAGAAAAGAAAGGCCAATCAAGAATTTTTGCAGCTTGGTACTAATACTAAAGCAAAGAAAGGGTAAGAACTGAACATGTTTCTAAATTACATATTTATGCCCCCTTTCGAAGGAAGGAGGTGTATATTGTTTTGCTGATGTTGGTTTATCTGTCTGTCAGTTGGTCTGTCCTTATAGCAATCATGTTACGGATGATAACTTGAGAAAGCTAGAGCCTAGGATCATCAAATTTGATAAGGAGGTAAGTCATGACCAGCAGATTTAGAGAGCATTAGATTGAAGGTCAAGGTTACAGTGACCCCGAACAGTCAAAAGGTTTGTAGACGATAAATTAAGAAAAATTGGATCTAGGATTACGAAAGTCGATAGGAGGTTGGTCATGGCCAGCAAATGACCCGTATTGATTTTGACATTAGTAGCTCAAAGATCAAGGTCACAGTTACCTGAAACAGTTAAATGGTTTATGGACAATAACTTGAGAACGCTTGGGACAAGGATCACAAAACTTAATAGGGAGGTTGATAATGACCAGCAGATGACCCTGTTGGTTTTGAAATCAGTAGGTCAAAGTCACAGGGACTTTGGAATCTGGATGATAACTTGAGAATGTTTGGGCATAGGATCAAGAAACTTATTAGGGGCCAGTGAGGTTGATCATGACCAGCAGATATTCTCAATTGATTTAAAGATCAGTAGGTCAAAGTTCAAGTTCACAGTGACCAACTAATTTCTGTTCCTTGGAGGTTGATCATGACCAGCAGGTGACCCCTACTGATTTTTAGATCAGTAGGTCAAAGGTCAAGGTCACAGGAGACTGGACAACTGTCTCTTACACACCATACAAGCATTTCCATGGATTGCCTATATTAACACATCAGACACACCCTATGCCAGATTGCTTTCGTGCTGTTAATAACAACTGATATCTGACAGTGTTATATTGTGGCAGATGACAGTACAGTTTATATCTCACTCTACTATCAATCTGAGATATGATATTAATACTATATCAGACAAAGTAAAATTGAAAGCATTTTTTAGCTCACTGATGAACAAAGTGTCAGGTGAGTTTGTGGTCATTGAGCGTTGTCCGGCGTCGTCAACCTCGCCGCGTCGTGCTTTCGGAGTTCTGCGTCCTTGCGCTCATCGACGGTTGCCATGGCAAGATATGGATTTAAAAATCTTTTCTCCTAAACACATCAAAGCTATTGTTGTGGGATATCTATGGCTTACCTTGTTCAACCCATCAAATCTTGCCGTGATGGCACATGTTCATAGTTAACGGAAAACAAAATCTGCCACACTGTAGGTTTTGATAGGAAGAATTTCTATGGTCCTCTTTGTTACTTAGGAAAATACAGAGTCGCCTTTAATTATTTTGAGTTTAAGGTCAATTATCCCCAAACGGTCAAAGTTTATTGACTTTGAAAAACTTGAAATACTTGTTCAAATCACAGCTGGACTTGTATAGATATGGGCAACTAATCCTTTACCATTTGTTTGCATAGTTTTAATGCTTTTGGACATTAAAAATCTGTTTTTCACTGGCTTTTAATTGTTTATGCTGGTGTTCTACAGTTGTTCAATATCCGATAAGACTATCGAATAGCTATAGCTTTAAAACTCTTGCAAACCACATTGACCACCATTTATATTGACTAATGCTAGAACATATCCTCTGTTTTTAGCAGATATGGTCCCTTTATGAGACTTAGAAAATTCTAAACAGACCTTCTTGGATACAGTATTGGGTTTGTGCAATTTTCTGTATATAAATAATCAATTATTGACTTTGACTTCAACACTTGTTCATATCAAAAGCTGATCCTTGTGACAGATACAGCAAAATGTATTAATACTACTGTACTTTTTTAATTATTGGCTTTGGTTAAAAATTTTTTCTATGGTTGAGATATAAATGTTTAGTAAATCAAACTCATAAAAATCAAATGCTTTTGCTTTAAATAACAATTGTGCAACAGCTTCATTTCCACATCAATATGGGCTTTAATGCAAAGAAACTATAATTATCTTGCTTATTTGCAAGAATGATGGTCCCTTTTATACAACTTAAAAACATTAAAATTTTGTTTTATTACACAAAAAATCAAAATTCAAGGATCATGTCTTCCAGAGGCGGATCATTCTAGTTGATTTAGCTCACTGATGGCACCAACTTGTGCCTCAAGGTTTAGTTAATGATGTGGATCAGGATTTTCCCGGGTCAGTTTAGAAACACTTACAAATAAACGACTTTACAATTTTGATGAAACTCCAGGTTTGTTCTTGTTGCATGTCCTCATTGACAAATTAATCAAGAATTCATTTCCATACAGAACTCGGGTTGCCATAGGCAACCGAAAGGAAAAACTTTAAAAATCTTCTTGTCCAAAACCACAGGAGCTAGAGATTTGATATTTGGTATGTGGCATCATCTAATGGGCCTTTACCAAATATGTTCAAATTATCCCCCTAGGGTCAAATATGGCCTTGCCCTGGGTAGTATGTTTGGGGTCACATGGTTTTCATAGATTTATACGGGAAAAACGTAAAAAAATCATTTTGTCCAAAACCACTGGGCATAGGGTTTTGATATTTGGTATATAACATTATCTAGTGGTCCTCTACCAAGATTGTTCAAATTAACCCCCTAGTGTCAAAATAAAGTCGCCATATGACCTATCATGTGTCGGTGCGACGTTAAATCCAAAAAAAAAAAAAGTGTCAATATATGGCCCCGCACGGGGGTCAAATGGTTTATATCGACTTATATAGGGAAAAAACTTTGAAAATCTTCTTGTCAAATACCACAGGGCATAGGGCTTTGATATTAGATATGTGACACCATCTAGTGGTCCTTTACCAAGTTTGTTTGAATTCAAGTTTTACATAGACTTGTATAGGAAAAAACATTAAAAATCTTCTTGTCTTAAATTACAAGACATAGGCTTTTGATATTTGGTATGTAGCATTGCCTGGTGGTCCTCTACCAAGATTGTTCAAAGTATTACCCTGGGATGAAAAGAGGGCCTGCCACGGGGGTCTGAATTTTATATAGACATATAAAAAAACTTTAAAAATCTTCTTGTCCGAAACCACAAGACCAAGGCCTTTGATATTTGATATGTAGCATTGCCTTGTAGTCCTCTACCAGAATTGGGGGTCCCAAGATTTACATAGACTTATAGGAAAAATCTTCTTGTCTGTAACCACAAGACCTTGGCCTTTGATACAATGTATTTGGTTTGTAGCATTGCCTCGTGTATGCATAGGAAATAGAGATCAATTTAATTGCACCTTTACTAATCCTACCAGGTGTTCTGTATTACAAAAGTGCTTCTATTGTGACATTTTGATACAAGCAAAACTGTATTAATTACTTACTGGTACTTCATTTTATTATTGGCTTGTTAAAAGTTAATTTTTTACCATATGTAAGTTGACAGAATCATAGAAACCATGTTTTGAGGGTAAATCAAACACAAATGAATAAATCCTAAATGTTTTTGTTGTGCAAAATAGTACGATATTGTGTCTAAAACAGCTTTCATTTTCCACTCAATTGTTTAATTGCAAGGGAAGTAAACTAATAGATATCTCTGCTTATAAGTACTAGCCCAAGGCAAGAGTTGTCATTCTTTGTGGATCACAACTTTAATTAAAAATTAAAACTTCTGTTATTGATATTAACAAAACTATCATAAACTTCACATTTGTGAAATCATTTTTGGTTCTTTCAGGGACTTGGAAATCAATTTCTAGATTTGATTTAATGTATTACTATCACTGAAAATTTTAGGGTCTATCTCTACCTTGTGGTCCTGTACAAAGTTTGTTCAAATGATGTCTCTGGGATGAAAAGAGGACTTGCCCCGGGGGTACCAAGTTTTAGAAAGACTTAAAAAGGAAACAAGTTTTAAAAATATTTTGTTCTGAAACTCCAAGGCTTTTGTATCTTGCATTGCCTAGTGGTCCTTTACCAAGATTATTCTAATTATGCCCCTGAGGTGAAGAGGCCCCACCCAGTGGGTCTCAAGTTTAAAATTATAAAGGAAAATAACTTTAAAAATCTTCTTGCCTGAAACTGCAATGCCTAGGCTTTTGATATTTGGTATGTTGCATTGCCTAATGGTCCTCTACCATAATTCAATAATTGTTCAAATTATACCTCTGGGGTGAAAAGAGGCCCTGCACGGGGGCCCCAAGTTTTACATAAACTTATATAGGAAAAAAATTTAAGAATCTCTTGTCTGAAAGTTCGAGGCTTAAGCCTTTGATATTTGGTATATAGCTTTTCCTAGTGGTTCTCCAACCAGATTGTTCAAATTATGCCCCTGGGATGAAAAGAGGCCTGCCCCAAGGGTTGCATAGTTTTTATATGAGTTATATAGGAAAAAATACTTCAAAAATCTCCTAGATTGTTTGATTATTAGGGATGGGAACGAATATTCGGATATTCGAATATTCGAAAATCGGCCGAATATTCGAATATGAAAATCAAATTCGAATATTCATAAATTAGTGTATATTAAGTATAGTTTATTTGGAATATTTCAGAATAAAACCGTTTGTTCTGTCTTGTTTGTTTATCGTATATCAAAAGATCAAAAGATGTCCAATTAACAAGAAAAAGGCTCTGCATAATTGGCAGGGGCTACCGTTATGGATTAACAGTTTGCAATAGATGTAAATGTGATACATGTCAAAAATGGTCCAATTAACAAGAAAATTGCAATGCATAATTGACAGCGAGGGGTCATCGTTACGGATTAACAGTTTGCACCAGGCGTAAATGTGATATCTTTTTATCTTTTGTTCCTTTTATATTGGCGCCTGTTTTATGTAACAAATTTTAGATTTTTTTTTTTCAAAAACAATACCAAACTTGTAGATATCGGCGATCTTTTTGCAAAATTTTGTTTAACATTTCATACCGTCCACTGAAACGGTTTTCATCCACAGCGCCTGGGCAATCGGCCGTATTCGAAATAAAGTTTGAAGTAGTTTATAATAAAATCAAGAAATAATATATGATCATGTTGAAGGAGGTTTAGTCTGCCTTCGTTAAGTTTGTCGGCCTTTTACTCGCCGATTGAAAATTTTCAAAATGGCGGCGGTAATACAACCGCGCGACACTTGCTTGAATTGGACGACCTGCTATTTTTAGATAACTTTGCGATGGTCTAAATTTGAATCGATTTGAATGTTTCTTCTAAAAATCTGAATTAGTTAAATATGTTCATGATCATACTCACAGAATCGTGAAATAAAACACTAGGATCGGCGGGTCTAACTAGGTATGGTCGGGTTACCCGAAACAAACATTTTTAGGCCTTACTGCGTACGATGATTCACGTTTTAAACAGCGGAATATATTGTGTATATGCCAGTCAATTGATAAAGATTTAAAAATTCCATTAAAACATGCTGAATATTCGAATATTGATTTCAGTATTCATTCCCATCCCTATTGATTATACATGTAATTACATGATGACTCCAAGTAATTAGGGGTCACTTAACAGTGACCTTGACCTACTGACCTAACATCTTGTTTTTTAAGAAGCAGACTTGAAATTTGGATGCTATGTACATTTTTGCACACCGATCATAACAGCTTAGAACTTTGGTCCTCGTCAGTAAATTTTGATAAAGATTTCAATGCTCATCTTTAATGTTCTTAGCCCTGACCTACTGACCTACTTTCATGTTTTTTGAAGCCACAGCAAAGAGATTTGTATAATTTTTTAACAGATTTCAGTACTTATCTTGAAGAATCTTTACTATGACCTTCTCACCAATTTTTATACGTCCGTTTGAAAAACGGGACTTATTATGGGAACGCTCCTGGTGGGCGGATGGGTGGGCGGCGTCCACAGACATTGTCCGGAGCATATCTTCTTCATGCATGGAGGGATTTTGATGAAACTTGGCACAATTGTTCACCATCATGAGACGGAGTGTTGTGCGCAAGAACCAGGTCCCTAGGTCTAAGGTCAAATTCAGACTTAGAGGTCAAAGTTCAAATTCAAGAATGACTTTGTCCAGAGCATATCTTCTTCGTGCATGGAAGGATTTTGATGAAGCTTGACACAATTGTTCACCATCATGAGGCGGAGTGTCGTGCACAAGAATCAGGTCCCTAGCTCTAAGGTCAAGGTGACACTTAGAGGTCAAAGGATACCAGAATGAAAACTTTGTCTGGAGCATTTCTTCTTCATGCATGGAGGGATTTTGATATACATGTAACTTGGCACAAATGTTCACCACCACAAGACAGAGTGTCGTGCACAAGAACCAGGTCCCTAGCTCTAAGATCAAGGTCACACTTAGAGGTCAAAGGATACAAGAATGAAAACTTTGTCCGGAGCATTTCTTCTTCATGCATGGAGGGATTTTGATGTAACTTGGCATAAATGTTCACCACCACAAGACGGAGTGTCGTGTGCAAGAACCAGGACCCTAGGTCTAAGGTCAAGGTCACACTTAGAGGCCAAAGGTCAGATAAAGAATAACTTTGTCCGGAGCATTTCTTCTTCATGCATAGAGGGATTTTGATGTAACTTGGCACAATTGTACACATCCTGAGATGGAGTGTCATGTGCAGGTCCCTTCTTTAGAATTACTTCCCTTTGTTGTTACTATATATAGCTTATATTGTAACTTTTTCATTACTAGTTGTAGGGAAAAATCAAGATCACTTTTCTGTAGTACAACATGCATGTTATATCCAATTCTGAGGTGTATTTTGACCTATCTCTACTTGGTAAGATTTTTGTGTGGACTTATAATTTTTTTTTTTGATTTTTTTTTAGTTCACCTGTCACATAGTGACAAGGTGAGCTTTTGTGATCAGGCAGCGTCCGTCGTCCGTCCATAAACTTTTGCTTGTGACCACTCTAGAGGTCACATTTTTTGTGGGATCTTTATGAAAGTTGGTCAGAATGTTCATCTTGATGATATCTAGGTCAAGTTCGAAACTGGGTCAAGTGCCATCAAAAACTAGGTCAGTAGGTCTAAAAATAGAAAAACCTTGTGACCTCTCTAGAGGCCATATATTTCAAAAGATCTTCATGAAAATTGGTCAGAATGTTCACCTTGATGATATCTAGGTCAAGTTTGAAACTTGGTCACGTGCCATCAAAAACTAGGTCAGTAGGTCAAATAATAGAAAAACCTTGTGACCTCTATAAAGACCATATTTCTCATGGGATCTGTATGAAAGTTGGTCTGAATGTTCATCTTGATGATATCTAGGTCAAGTTCGAAACTGGGTCATGTGCGGTCAAAAACTAGGTCAGTAGGTCTAAAAATAGAAAAACCTTGTGACATCTCTAGAGGCCATATATTTCATGAGATCTTCATGAATATTGGTCAGAATGTTCACCTTAATGATATCTAGGTCAAGTTCGAAACTGGGTCACGTGGGGTCAAAAACTAGGTCATTAGGTCTAAAAATAGAAAAACCTTGTGACCTCTCTAGAGGCCATATTTCTCAATGGATCTTCATGAAAATTGGTCAGAATGTACACCTTGATGATATCTAGGTCAAGTTCGAAACTGGGTCACGTGGGGTTAAAAACTAGGTCAGTAGATCTAAAAATAGAAAAACCTTGTGACCTCTCTAGAGGCCATATTTTTCATGAGATCTTCATGAAAATTGGTCAGAACGTTTACCTTGATGATATCTAGGTCAAGTTTGAAACTGGGTCACGTGCCATTAAAAACTAGGTCAGTAGGTCAAATAATAGAAAAACCTTGTGACCTCTATAAAGACCATATTTCTCATGGGATCTGTATGAAAGTTGGTCTGAATGTTCATCTTGATGATATCTAGATCAAGTTTGAAACTGGGTCACGTGCAGTCAAAAACTAGGTCAGTAGGTCTAAAAATAGAAAAACCTTGTGACATCTCTAGAGGCCATATATTTCATGGGATCTGTATGAAAGTTGGTCTGAATGTTCATCTTTATGATATCTAGGACAAGTTCGAAACAGGGTCATGTGCAGTCAAAAACTAGGTCAGTAGGTCTAAAAATAGAAAAACCTTGTGACCTCTCTAGAGGCCATACTTGTGAATGGATCTCCATAAAAATTGGTCAGAATGTTCATCTTGATGATATCTAGGTCAAGTTCGAAAGTGGGTCACGTGCCTTCAAAAAGTAGGTCAGTAGGTCAAATGATGAAAAAAACGTGACCTCTCCAGAGGCCACACCCTTTAATGGATCTTCATGAAAATTGGTCAGAATGTTCACCTTGATGATATCTAGGTCAAGTTTGAAACTGGGTCACGTGCCATAAAAAACTAGGTCAGTAGGTCAAATGATAAAAAAACCTTGTGACCTCTCTAGAGGCCATGCTTTTCATGGGAATTGTATAAAAATTGGTCTGAATGTTCATCTTGATGATATCTAGGTCAAGTTTGAAACTGGGTCAACTGCGGTCAAAAACTAGGTCAGTAGGTCTAAAATTAATAAAATCTTTTGACCTGTCTAGAGGCCATATTTTTCAATGGATCTTCATGAAAGTTGATCTGAATGTTCACCTTGATGATATCTAGGTCTGTTTGGAAACTGGGTTACGTGCGGTCAAAAACTAGGCCAGTAGGTATAAAAATAGAAAAACCTTGTGACTTCTCTAGAGGCCATATTTTTCATGAGATCTTCATGAAAATTAGTGAGAAAGTTCACCTTGATGATATCTAGGTAAAGTTCAAAACAGGGTCACATACCTTCGAAAACTAGGTCAATAGGTCAAATAATAGAAAAACCTTGTGACCTCTCTAGAGACCATATTTTTGAATGGATCTTCATGAAAATTGGTCAGAATTTTTATTTTGATAATATCTAGGTCAAGTTCAAAACTGGGTCACATGAGCTCAAAAACTAGGTCACTATGTCAAATAATAGAAAAAACGACGTCATACTCAAAACTGGGTCATGTGGGAAGAGGTGAGCGATTCAGGACCATCATGGTCCTCTTGTTTTAAATATTAACTTTCCTTACTTGTTACTATAAATAACTTACATTGTAACTTTTTAGCTCACCTGTCACAAAGTGACAAGGTGAGCTTTTGTGATCACACAGCGTCCGTCGTCAGTGCGTAAACTTTTGATTGTGACCACTCCAGAGGACACAGTTTTTATGGGATCTTTATGAAAATTAGTCAGAATGTTCACCTTTATGATATCTAGGTCAAGTTCGAAACTGGGTCACGTGCGGTCAAAAACTAGGTCAGTAGGTCTAAAAATAGAAAAACCTTGTGACCTCTCTAGAGGCCATATTTTTCATAAGGTCTTTATGAAAATTGGTCAGAATGTTCATCTTGATAATATCTAGGTCAAGTTCGAAACTTGGTCACGTCCGATCCAAAACTAGGTCAGTAGGTCAAATAATAGAAAAACCTTGTGACCTCTTTAGAGGCCATATTTTTCATGGGATCTGCATGAAATTTGGTCAGAATGTTCATCTTGATGATATCTAGATTAAATTCGAAACTGGGTCAACTGCGATCAAAAACTAGGTCAGTAGGTCAAATAATAGAAAAACCTTGTGACCTCTCTAGAGGCCACATTTTTCACAAGATCTTCATGAAAATTGGTCAGAATGTTCACCTTGATGATATTTAGGTCAAGTTCGAAACTGGGTCATGTCCAGTCCAAAACTAGGTCAGTAGGTCTAAAAATAGAAAATCCTTGTGACCTCCCTAGAGGCCATATTTTTCAATGTATCTTTATGAAAATGGGTCAGAATGTTCACCTTGATGATATCTAAGTCAAGTTTGAAACTGGTTCACGTGCGGTCTAAAAGTAGGTCATTAGGTCAAATAATACAAAAACCTTGTCACCTCTGTTGAGGCCATATTTTTCATGGGATCTGCATGAAAATTGGTCAGAATGTTTATCTTGATGATATCTAGGCCATGTTTGAAACTGGGTCACATGCGGTCAAAAACTAGGTCACTAGGTCTAAACATAGAAAAACATTTTGACCTCTCTAGAGGCCATATTTTTCAATGGATCTTCATGAAAATTGGTGAGAATGTTCAGCTTGATGATATCTAGGTCAAGTTCGAAACTGGGTCACGTGCGGTCAAAAAGTAGGTCAGTATGTCTAAAAATAGAAAAACCTTGTGACCTCTCTTAAGGCCATATTTTTCATGAGATCTTCATGAAAATTGGTGAGAATGTTCACCTTGATGATATCTAGGTCAAGTACAAAACTGGGTCACATGCCTTTAAAAAACTAGGTCATTATTTGACCTTCTTGTCCTTAAGTGCAATGATAACAGGTGAGCGATATAGGGCCATTTTAGCCCTCTTGTTTATAATTTACTGTAGGGAAAAACCAAGACCACTTTTCTGTGATACAACATAGATGTTACTTTCAAATTTTAGGTGTATTTTAAGGTATCTCTACCTGGTAAGGAGTTTTGATTGTGGTTTAAGAAAAACAAAAGAAGTACAATAATTACTAAAAAATCATTGTAAACAACCACAAAATTAAAATTGCAGATACAGGTGCCAGTGTAAAGAAATTTGCTGTAAGGGGCGTATATTGTGACATTCTGACACTCTTGTTGTTTTTGTTAGCTCACCAGTCACAAAGTGACAAGGTGAGCTTTTGTGATCGCGCAGCGTCCGGCGTCTGTCGTCCGTGCGTGCGTCCGTGCGTAAACTTTTCCTTGTGCCATCTCTAGAGGTCACATTTTTTGTTGGATCTTTATGAAAGTTAGTCAGAATGTTCATCTTGATGATATCTAGGTCAAGTTCGAAACTGGGTCACGTGCCATCAAAAACTAGGTCAGTAGGTCTAAAAATAGAAAAACCTTGTGACCTCTCTAGAGGCCATATATTTCAAAAGATCTTCATGAAAATTGGTCAGAATGTTCACCCTGATGATATCTAGGTCAAGTTCGAAACTGGGTCACGTGGGGTCAAAAACTAGGTCAGTAGGTCTAAAAATAGAAAAACCTTGTGACCTCTCTAGAGGCCATATTTTTCATGCGATCTTCATGAGTATTGGTCAGAATGTTCACCTTAATGATATCTAGGTCAAGTTCGAAACTGGGTCACGTGGGATCAAAAACTAGGTCATTAGGTCTAAAAATAGAAAAACCTTGTGACCTCTCTAGAGGCCATATTTTTCATGAGATCTTCATGAATATTGGTCAGAATGTTCACCTTGATGATATCTAGGTCAGGTTCGAAACTGGGTCATGTGGGGTCAAAAACTAGGTCAGTAGGTCTAAAAATAGAAAAACCTTGTGACCTCTCTAGAGGCCATATTTCTCAATGGATCTTCATGAAAATTGGTCAGAATGTTCACCTTGATGATATCTAAGTCAAGTTTGAAACTGGGTCACGTGCGGTCAAAAACTAGGTCAGTAGGTCTAAAAATAGAAAAACCTTGTGACCTCTCTAGAGGCCATATTTTTCAATGGATCTTCATGAAAATTGGTCAGAATGTTTTCCTTGATGATATCTAGATCAATTTCGAAACTGGGTCACGTGGGGTTAAAAACTAGGTCAGTAGATCTAAAAATAGAAAAACCTTGTGACCTCTCTAGAGGCCATATTTTTCATGAGATCTTCATGAATATTGGTCAGAATGTTCACCTTGATGATATCTAGGTCAGGTTCGAAACTGGGTCATGTGCGGTCAAAAACTAGGTCAGTAGGTCGAAAAATAGAAAAACCTTGTGACCTCTCTAGAGGCCATATTTTTCACGAGATCTTCATGAAAATTGGTGAGAATGTTCACCTTGATGATATCTAGGTCAAGTTTAAAAGTGGGTCACGTGCCTTCAAAAACTAGGTCATTAGGTCAAATAATAGAAAAACCTTGTGACCTCTCTAGAGGCCATATTTTTCAATGGATCTTCATGAAAATTGGTCAGAATTTTTTATCTTGATGATATCTAGGTCACATGTGCTCAAAAACTAGGTCACTATGTCAAATAATAGAAATAACGACGTCATACTAAGTTCAACACTGGGTCATGTGGGGATAGGTGAGTGATTCAGGACCATCATGGTCCTCTTGTTTTTGAAGCTTTAGCAAAGAAATTTATGCAAGCAAGCAATTACCATTAAACTCAGGTGAGTGTTATAGGGCCATCATGGCCCTCTTGTTTTTGAAACAGTATTAAGTTTCTTCTATAAGTGTAATGAGAAAAAATAACGAAGTTTCCATTATAATTTTGTTTCGCAGAGAAGTTGTAAACATTGCTAGACTTGCACCCCATGGCTACCCAACTGAGCATCCATTCAACAAGGATGGTTACCGCTACATCCTGGCTGAACCGGATCCTCATGCTCCTAACAGACAAGCCTATGATGAAAGTATAGAGTGGGCTGGCAAGCCTATCCCTGGATATCTTTACAGAACTTTTCTTGGTTCAGAGGTCCTTCTAGCTCTTCATGATAGAGGTAACTTTGCTTATACTTTATCTCAGGTACTGTGCAGTGGATTCATGGATTTATGGGGTAGAAATTAACTTTCTAGAATTGAAGAGCAGAATCTTTTAATAAAAATATTTCAAAAATCTTTTGTATTTCCCATCAAATTGATACCTTACATTTTTTGTACTTATCATATTTTATTTGAGGCCATCCTTAAAAAATTGTTTGTTTGAGGTAATGCGATCCAGACGTTTGAGTATGGGTAGGTACATTGTAGGCAGTTCTTTTTGGGTTTTTTGTATGTTGTACAACACCTGCATGTTCTTTTTAACCCACAGGTATACACCTTTTAGCTACTTACACTTCTCTGTAGAATGATAACCTGATTGTAACATATCTGCAAGGCTGGCGGTTTTCACATAGTATGAATATTAATATTAATATTACCTTTTTGATAACAATAAAAACAAGAGATAGCCTGACACCAGTCTGAAGCAGACCTGAGTCTGATTACCAGCACCGCATGCCTTCCAAGCCCTTGTGTCATGTAATTTTAAGGCAATATTTGTTTTACATTGTTTACTCAGGCTTAAGCTAGGCTAAGATTTTAGGGAGAAGTCGCTTCTTCCTCAGCTAAGATTAGGAAGAAGTGAAGAGATACTAGCGAAAAGTGAAGAGATGTTAGGGAAACATGGAAAGATTTTAGCACCATGACATGCTAGTTGAAAAAGGAACTAAATATTCTTAATATAACTTTTTTTAGCTCACCTGTCACAAAGTGACAAGATGAGCTTTTGTGATCTCGCAGCGTCCATTGTCCGTCCGTCTGTGCGTGAACTTTTGCTTGTGACCACTCTAGAGGTCACATTTTTCATGGAATCTTTATGAAAATTGGTCAGAATGTTTATCTTGATGATATCTAGGTCAAGTTTGAAACTGGGTCATGTGCGGTCCAAAACTAGGTCAGTAGGTCTAAAAATAGAAAATCCTTGTGACCTTCCTAGAGGCCATATTTTTCAATGGATCTTCATGAAAATTAATCAGAATGTTCATCTTGATGATATCTAAGTCGAGTTCGACACTGGTTCACATGTGCCAAAACTAGGTCACCAAAAGGAAAAATTTTAAAAATGTTCTTGTCTAAACCTGCAAGGCATAGAGCCTTGATATTTGGCATATGAAATATTCTAATGGAACTCTATGAAGATTGTTCAAATTGTGCCCCTGAGGTGAAGAGAGGCCCCGTCCAGGGGGTCACAAGTTTTAGATAGATTTATATGGGAAATTTTTTTTAAAAATCTTCTTGTCTTGAACTGCAAGGCCTAGGCTTTTGATATTTGGTATGTGTTGTGGTCCTGTACCAAAATTGTTCAATTTATGCCCCTGGGGTGAAAAAGAAGCCCTGCTCTGGGGGTCCCAAATTTAACATAGACTTATGTAAAGAAAAAACCTTCTTTTATGAAAGTTCAAGGGCTAGGCCTTTGATATTTGATATGTAGGATTGCCTAGTGGATCTCTTAACAAGATTGTTCAAATTATTCCCCTTGGGAAAAAAGAGGCCCCGCTCTTGGGGTCAGTTGTTATATAAGTTATATAGGAATAAATACTTAAAAAATTATGAGATCATATTTCCTAGACTGTTTAATTATAAGCACCTGATGATTCCAAGCGATTAGGAGTCACTTGACTGTGACCTTCACCTACTGACCTACTTTCTTGTTTTTTAAGATACAGCCTATATGTGGCTCATATAACTCAAGTGAGCGAATCAGGGTCATTATTACCCTCTTGTTATTTCCTGTCTTTGTTTAAGTCTATTAATTTAAAGTAAATAACAAATTCACTGAAAATATCGGTGATTCTGTTTTCTTATCCTTGTAAATCTAATTTCTTATCCTTGTGAATCTAAAGTGACTAAACTGCAAATTAAAGTTTTTATCACTCATGCAATGATTGCTCAAACCAAGAAAAGCCTTTAAATATGAATACAGTTAAAAAAGCTAGGATAATTCCATATCAGCAAAAAATAAATCAAGCTCCCAGTGCTAATGCACTCAAAGACTAGTACGTGACCCATTACAAGAAAATATTTATCCTGATGATATTTAATGTGTATGCCTATAGATGTGATCTGTATCAAAATTTGATCTTATCATTAAGAGCAATGGTACTCAGGTGAGCGATATAGGGCCATCATGGCCCTCTTGTTTGTAAACAGTGATGTTTTTCTAATGGCTTATACTTTCTTAAAACACAAATGATATTAATAATTTTTTGATCGATGTAAAACAAGCAATTTATTGATTACTTTTAATTATTATTTTGAAATTAAATGGATTAATTATGAACGCTAAACTAACAGTGTTTTTTTCCACAAGTTTGGAGCATGGTTACGCCGCTATTAAACTCATATGTCATTTAAAATGGTTATTAATTTTAAAAAGATATTTAAATAAGAAAATATGAATTTCAAAATGGTAAGCATTTCAAAACTTTTTGTGCCCCCCCATGAGTGGTGGGGGCATATAGATTTGGTCTTGTCCGTCAGTCCATCCGTGTGTCCGTCCGTCCGTCCATCCATCCGTCCGAAGTTCGTGACACGCCTAGCTCAAAAAGTATTTGATATAAATTCATGAAATCTTGCATGAGTCTTTATCATGATATGAACTTGCGCACCTCCTATTTTTCGTCTGGCTCCGCCCCCTATTTTTAGAGTTATGGCCCCTGAAATAGTCAAAAATGCACATTATCACCTTGTGACGCGCCTAGCTCAAAAACTATTTGATATAGATTCATGAAACCTTGCATGTGTATTAATCATGATATGAACTTGCGCACCTCCTATTTTTCATTTAGGTCCGCCCCCTATTTTCAGAGTTATGGCCCCTGAAATAGTCAAAAATGCACATTTTCACCTTGTGACACGCCTAGCCCAAAAAGTATTTCATATAAATTGATGAAACCTTGTATGAGTCTTTATCATGATATGAACTTGCGCACCTCCTATTTTTCATTGGCTCCGCCCACTATTTTTAGAGTTATGGCCCCTGAAATAGTCAAAAATGCACATTTTCACCTTGTGACACGCCTAGCTCAAAAAGTATTTGATATAGATTCATGAAACCTTGCATGTATATTAATCATGATATGAACTTGCGCACCTCCTATTTTTCATTTGGGTCCGCCCCCTATTTTCAGAGTTATGGCCCCTGAAATAGTCAAAAATGCATATTTTCACCTTGTGACACCCCTAGCTAAAAAAGTATTTCATATAAATTGATGAAACCTTGCATGAGTCTATATCAAGATATGAAATTGCATACCTCCTATTTTTCGTCTGGCTATTCCCTTCTATTTTTAGAGTTATGGCCCCTGAAATAGTCAAAAATGCACATTTTCACCTTGTGACGTGCCTAGCTCAAAAAGTATTTAATATAAATGGTTGAAAACTTGCATAAGTCTTTATCATGGTATAAACTTGCACACCTCTAATTTTTTGGCTGGTTCCACCCCTATTTTTAAAGTTATGGCCCCTGAAATATTAAAAAAATGCACTTTTTCACCTAATTATGTGCCTAGCTCAAAAAGTATTAGATGTAAATTCAGGAAACCTTGCAGGAGTCTTTATCATGATGTGGCCTTGCACTCTTGGCATTCTTCTTGAGAATCTTACTCTTATTACAGAGTTATGGCCCTTGAAATAGCCAGAATAGTGGATTTTTTGTTTGTGATGCTCATAGCTCAAAAAGTATAGGGCCTAGAATAATGAACCCTTTTCATAAAATGTTTGTTGAGGCTATACCCCATTAAGACTGCAAACATTTGAATTATTGCCCCTTATTTGTGACTAATGTACCAGCGGGGGGCACACCCTGTGTCCTACAGACACATTCTAGTTGAATTTTAAAAATCCATAAATGAGCAAAAAAGTTATTATAGGGATAATACACCTTTTTTTGTGTATAACGTCAGCCAACGGGATTGTTTGTGACTGAGACCGAAACATATCCCGCGGGCTTCTGCAGACGTTAATACACAAAGAAAGGTGTATTAACGTCTGCAGAAGCCCGCGGGATTGTTTGTGACCAAGACCGAAGGTCGAGGTCACAAACATATCCCAAGGGCTTCTGCGGACGTTAATACACAAAACGAACGTGTATTGTTGCTATTCTTGCATAAAAATCATTACACGATCACGACTTTATGCATTGATTTCATATGTGATGACTTGACGATACCGGTACATTTTTAGCCCACCATCATCAGATGGTGGGCTATTCAAATCACTCTGCGTCCATGGTCCGACGTCCGTCCTTCCGTCCTTCCGTTAACAATTTCTCGTTATCGCATCTCCTCAGAAACTACTGGGGGGATTTTGACCAAACTTTTTCAGAATGATGTATTGGTACCCTAGTTGTGTCCCCCTGAAAATCAGACTGGTTCAACAATTTATGAGTGAGTTATGGCCCTTTGTTTATTTCTATATTTTACATAGATTTATATAGGAAAAAAAACTTTGAAAACCTTCTTGTCCAAAACCACAGAGCCTAGGGCTTTGATATTTGGTTTGAAGCATCATCTAGTGGTCCTCTACCAAAAGTATTCAAATTATTTCTCTGGGGTGAAATATGGCCCCGCCCTGGGGGTCACATGGTTTATATAGACTTATATAGGGAAAAACTTTGAATAACCTTTTGTCCAAAACCACAGGGCCTAGGGCTTTGATATTTTGTATGTGACATCATCTAGTGGTCTTCAACAAAGATTGTTCAAATATGGCCCCGCCCTGGGGGTCATATGGTTTACATAGACTTATATAGGGAAAAACTTTGAAAATCTTCTTGTTACCCTCAATAAAATCTTGGATGAGTTTGATAGTGGGTCATCTGGGGTCAAAAACTAGGTCACCAGGTCAAATCAAAGGATAAGCTTGTTAACATTCTAGAGGTCACATTTTTGACCCAATTTTAATGAAACTTGGTTAGAATGTTACCCTCAATAAAATCTTGGACAAGCTCGATATTGGGTCATCTGGGGTTAAAAACTAGGTCACCAGGCAAGGTCAAATCAAAGGAAAAGTTTGTTAACACTCTAGAGGTCACAATTTTGGCTCAATATTAATGAAACTTGGTCAGAATGTTACTCTCAATAAAATCTTGGATGAATTTGATATTGGGTCATCTTGGGTCAAAAACTAGGTCACCAGGTCAAATCAAAGGAACAGCTTGTTAACACTGTAGAGGCCACATTTATGACTGTATCTTCATGAAACTTGGTCAGAATGTTGCTCAGGATGATCTCAAAGTCCAGTTTGAATCTGAGTCATGTAGGGTCAAAAACTAGGTCACCAGGCCAAATCAAAGGAAAAGCTACTTAACACTCTAGAGGCCACATTTATGACCATATCTTAATGAAACTTGGTCAGAATGTTAATGATGATGATCTATAGGTCATGCTCAAATATGGGTCAGGTGAGGTCAAAAACTAGGTCACCGGGTCAAATCAAAGGAAAAGCTTGTTAACACTCTAGTGGCCACATTTATGACTATATCTTCATGAAACTTAGTCAGAATGTTAATCTTGATGATCTATAGGTCATGCTCAAATCTGGGTCATGTGGGGTCAAAAACTAGGTCACCGGGTCAAATCAAAGGAAAAGCTTGTTAACATTCTAGTGGCCACATTTATGACTGTATCTTCATGAAACTTAGTCAGAATGTTAATCTTGATGATCTTTAGGCCAAGGTCGAATCTGGTCATGTGGGGTCAAAAACTAGGTCACCAGGTCAAATCAAAGGAAAAGTTAGTTAACACTTTAGAGGCCACATTTATGACCATATCTTAATGAAACTATTTTGGTGATCTTTAGGTCAGTAGGTCAGGTGAGCGATACAGGGCCTTCATGGCCCTCTTGTGCGTTTTAGCACACTGATTTTCAAAATGACCCTCAAAAAACAACTACCATATATTGTAAGTAAGTATCGATTCGCGCGTAGGTACAAAGTAGTAAAGGTAGACTGCGTTCTATGTTTAATTTTCGGCTAGATATCAATATCTCTTTATACAGTAAACCATTCAACAAAATGGTGCATCAACAAAAGATTAAGTTTTTCTTGTCATCTGCACTGAGGAAAGGTCCTCAACCGAAAATGTAAACATTCATATATGTCATATGTCGTCACTTCGAAATGAAATGCTGGCCATGTATCAAAGATTCGTAACAATCCTTTCGTATTAGGCTGCGAAAATTTTTGCAACACTACACTTAGGCAAAAATTTCGTCACGAAACTTGTCTGGCTGAAAGATCCATCCGTCACGCAGATGCACTCAAAAGGTTGCAATTACTGTCTGATTTCCTAAAAAGTGTAAAAAATTAATTTGTTGATGTACTAGTATTTATGTCTCCCCCAGGAGACATATTGTTTTTGCCCTGTCCGTCCGTCCGTATGTCACACTTCATTTCCGAACAATAACTGGAGAACCATTTGACCTAGAACCTTCAAAATTCATAGGGTTGTAGGGCTGCTGGAGTAGACGACCCCTATTGTTTTTGGGATCACTCCATCAAAGGTCAAGGTCACAGGGGCCTGAACATTGAAAACCATTTCCGATCAATAACTAGAGAACCACTTGACCCAGAATGTTGAAACTTCATAGGATGATTGGTCATGAAGAGTAGATGACCCCTATTGATTTTGGGGTCACTCCGTCAAAGATCAAGGTCACAGGGGCCTGAACATTGAAAACCATTTCGGATCAATAACTAGAGAACCACTTGACCCAGAATGTTGAAACTTCATAGGATGATTGGTCATGAAGAGTAGATGACCCCTATTGGTTTTGGGGTCACTCCGTCAAAGGTCAAGGTCACAGGGGCCTGAACATTGAAAACGATTTCTGATCAATAACTAGAGAACCACTTGACCCAGAATGTTGAAACTTGATAGGATGATTGTACATGCAAAGTAAATGACACCTATCGATTTTCGGGTCACTCCATTAAAGGTCAAGGTCACAGGGGCCTGAACATTGAAAACCATTTCCGGTCAGTAACTTGAGAACCACTTGACCCAGAATGTTTAAACTTAATAGGATGATTGGTCATAAAGAGAAGAAGACCCCTAACGATTTTGGGGTCACTCTGTGAAAGGTCAAGGTCACAGGGGCCCGAACATTGAAAACCATTTCCGGTCAGTAACTTGAGAACCACTTGACCCAGAATGATGAAACTTCCTAGGATGATTGGTCATGCAGAGTAGATGAACCCTAACGATTTTAGGGTCACTCTGTTAAAGGTCAAGGCCACAGGGGCCTGAACGTGGAAAACCATTTCCAAGCAATAACTTGAGAACCTCTCGACCCAGAATGTTGAAACTTCATAGGATGATTGTTCATGCAGAGTAAATGACCTTATTGTTTTTGGGGTCACTTCGTTAAAGGTCAAGGTCACAGGGGCCTGAACATTGATAACCAGTTCCGATCAATAACTTGAGAACCACTTGACCTAGAATATTGAAACTTCATAGGATGATTGAACATGCAGAGTAGATGACCTTAATTGATTTTGGGGTCAGTCTAATAAAGGTCAAGGTCACAGTGGCCTGTTCATGTAAAATCATTTTTTGGAAATAACTTGAGAACCACTTGACCTACAATGATGAAACTTAATAGGATGATTGGACATGCAGAGTAGATGACCCCTATTTATTTTGAGGTCACTTGATCAAAGGTCAAGGTCACAGGAGCCTGAACAGTGACTTGAGAACCACTAGGCCACTAGTGTTGAAATTTAGCAGGATGACTGGACATGCCAAGTAGATGATCCCTATTGCAGCCAACTATCAGTGTCTCTTTGACTTTCGCTCCTGACCCCTATTGACTTCGTGCCTATAGGACTTTGCATTGGGGGAGACATGCGCTTTTTTACAAAAGCATTTTCTAGTTCTTTTTGTTCTTTACAGTACATTGCAAGTTAATTTATCATAAACACACTGTTTTCTTTTTGATTTTTTTTATATAGATTTCAATACCATTTTATTATGCCCCCCTTTGAAAAAAGGAGGGGTATATTGTTTTGCAGATGTCGGTCGGTAGGTCGGTCGGTCGGTCGGTCGGAATGTAGACCTATCCGTTTCCGGATGATAACTCAAGAACGCTTGGGCCTAGGATCATGAAAGTTGATAGGGAGGTTGGTCATCACCAGTAGATGACCCCTATTGATTTTGAGGTCTGTATGTCAAAGGTCAAGGTCACAGTGACCCTGAATAGTAAAACGGTTTCCAGATGATAACTCAAGAACACTTGGGCCTAGGATCATGAAAGTTGATAGGGAGGTTGGTAATGACCAGCAGATGACCCCTATTGATTTTGAGGTCAGTATGTTAAAGGTCAAGGTCACAGTGACCCTGAACAGTAAAACAGTTTCCGGATGATAACTCAAGAACGCTTAGGCTTAGGGTCACGAAAGTTGATAGGGAGGTTGGTCATGACCAGCAGGTGACCCCTATTGATTTTGAGGTCAGTATGTCAAAGGTCAAGGTCACATTGGCCAGGAACAGTTAAATGGTTTCTGATCTTCTTGTCCAAAACCATAGGGCCTAGGGCTTTGATATTTGGTATGTAGCAAAATCTAGTGGTCCTCTACCAAGATTGTTCAGATTTTTTCCTTGCGGTCAAATATGGCCCCACCCCTAGGGTCACATGGTTTATATAGACTTATATAGGAAAAAACTTTGAAAAACCTCTTGTCCAAAACCACATGGCCTAGGGCTTTGATATTTTGTGTATGACATCATCTAGTGATCCTCTACTAAGATTATTCAAATTATTCCCCTAGGGTCAAATATGGCTCCGCCCTGGGGGTCACATGGTTTATATATACTTATATAGGGAAAAACTTTGAAAATCTTCTTGTCCAAAGCACAAAGTCTATGGCTTTGGTATTTTGTAATGTAGCATCATTTAGTGGTTCTCTACCAAGTTTGTTCAAGTTATCCCTCTCGGGTCAAATATGGCCCTGGCTGAGAGGTCAAATGGTTCATATAGACTTATATAGGGAAAAACTTCATGTCCATAACTTACATCATTCAAATTTGGACCACATGTATAGTTTTGAGTGGCAAGATGAACCTTGACATGAGCTGACCTTGATCTTGACCTAGTGACCTACTTTCACATTTCTGTACCTACAGCCTTCAAATTTGGACCACATGCATAGGTTTGTGTACTGAAAAAATCTTTGACCTTGTTATTGACCTAGTGACCTACTTTCACATTTTTGAAGGTACAGGTTTCAAATTTGGACCACGTACATAGTTTTTTGTTCCAAAATAAAATTTCACCTTGATTTTGACCTAGTGACCTACTTTCACATTTCTCAAGCTACAGCTAGCCTTCAGATTTGAACCACAAGCGTACTTTTGTGTACTGAAATGAACTTTGATCTTGAGATTGACCTAGTGACCTACTTTCACATTTCTGAAGGTACAGGCTTCAAATTTGAACCACTTGCATAGTTTTGTGTTCCGAAATAAAATTTGACCTTGATTTTGACCTAGTGACCTACTTTCACATTTCTCAAGCTACAGCCTTCAAATTTGAACCACATGCATAGTTTTATGTACCGAAATGAACTTTGATCTTAAGATTGACCTAGTGACCTACTTTCACATTTTTGAAGGTACAGGCTTCAAATTTGGACTGCATTGCATATTTTTGTGTTCTGAATTGAAATTTTACATTGATTTTTATCTATTACCTACTTTCACATTTCTCAAGCTACAGCCTCCAAATTTGAAGCACAGGCATAGTTCTGTTTACCGAAATGAACTTTACCTTGAAATTGATCTAGTGACCTGCTTTCACATTTCTCAAGCCACAGCTTTCAAATTTGGACCACATACACATTGTTTTGTACCTAAATGAAATTTGACCTTGATTTTGACCTTGAGCTTGTCTTGAAATTTGGAACAATCAAAAATGGCTCAGTGGATGGCGCCAAGATCAATCTGTAATCTCTTATTAAGTTAATAGGTTAAAGGTCAAGGTCAGATTAAACCAGAATGGTAGAACTTTTGTTTACAGTGAGCATATAATTTCTGTTCCTTGTGCAATTACTAAATGCATCAAGGGGGGCATTTCGTGTTCGACGAGCTCTTGTTCATATTTTTTTTTTAAACTTGAAAAATGACCCCTTGAAATTGAAAATGATCCTCAAAGTCAAACATTAAGGGGTCATAATGACCCCCTATCAAAATTTCCGAGGGAAAACCCTGTCACGGCGATCTCTCCTGTAGATAGATAGTATAACATTGCTGATTGTATTATTTAACACATATACATGTATTGTAATTTTATCATATACCTATATAAATTCTGTAAAAAATCCGCTTGTATTTCACAATTAAATATGAAGAGACAGACAAAAATTCCGTATTGTACCTTTTGAATTCCGTATTGTACCTTCTGTATTGCATGATGCCGGACTATTTTCATTAATATATATCATCAGACACATTACTATAAATAGCGCACATAAAAACTTCACTAAGTTCTATTTAATATCGATAAACATTCGTTCAAGAACAAAACAAGAATCAAAATGGTAAAGGTATATAATAAAAGGGTCATTATAACAGTAGCCAGATCTGGGACTTTGTATTCGGCTCCCGTGGAATTTGCAAGGTTGGATCACACTCTGCGCTTGCGCCCCTCGTGAGATCCAATCTGGCAAAATCCACTCGAGCTGAATACTGCATCCCAGATCAAGCTACTGTTATAATAACCCTATTTTATTTGTGCCGTGATTTACATTGCTATGTGCTGGATTCTGGCTTAATTCTGTATCACCCGGATCCTAAAAAATGACGTAATGCCATCACTCCAGATTTTCAGAAATATGAAGAAACTTTGTGCAGACCACAGTCCAACCTTGAAGACTATTGTTCGGGCTTTATTTAGAGACTGATACAGAAATTGTACTATTCCATTGTACATTGAAAATAATACTTCATTGAAAATGATACATTTTGTCAACTGCCTTACAAAGAAAGGCAGAAGTTTTATGGTATATACAGATTTTGTTTGGTTTGTCAAAGTTATCTTTTTATGCTGTTGTAAAATGATAGGCTTATGATATAGATCTAATGAAGTTTGCTAGAAGTCTGCAGATGTGGACTTTTGCTGCATTATTTCTTTCTCTAACCTTCAGTGACATCATGTAGCAGAGTAAAGCTTTGTTAGGTTGGTTCTCCTGTTCCATGCACTGGCCAAGTAGATTCAGGCCTGTTTCCTTGTGACCAAGGTTTCTCCTTGTTTCAGTTGTTCTAGCAAGATTAGTAAGTGCTTGATGCTGATCATCAACCCTCTGAAGGTGTCTGTAGGTCTTGTATTGTAGGAAATAGAGGTAAGGCAGAGATTCTACAACTGCCCAGTCCATCCAGTAGTCTGCATGTTCATCTCTATGCAGCAAGTCATCTTGAGTTGATCGGTACATTTCATACTGCAGTTCCTGTGGAACACAATGAATCTCAGCAGGAATAAATTGGACACAGAATGCACAAACACTTCTAACAACTTCCTCATTTTGATATAACATTTTCAAATCTGTAGATGCTTTGAAATTACAGCAGTAACACGCAGACTCCACATTATCAAAGCCATAACATCTCTCCATATCTCTTAAAATGAATTCTGTTTCTACCTTATTCCCAACACTGTATAGAACAGATGCAAGTTTCAGTCTACCAGAGGCAACATCAGAATTCAAACCTGCAGATAACCAGTCCAGTGCTTCTGGAGGTATGGTGTTGTTGGTCTGAATATTTATGGAGGCTATTGTGGTTCCCAGTGTTGAGCAGACCAATCGTGCTAGAAGACTGCATGCTCTCTGTTCTAAGTAACTTCCTTCTCTGTAATATCTCTTATAATTTGTTATTACATTGAGCAAGTTCTGTACCATTGTTGCAGGACTGTTTTGAATTGTTTTTGATAATATTATGCTACTACATTCAGTGATTGTTATAGCTGTGTCCAGTAATAATCCTCCTGAAATGTTTTGACAGATTTCCTTTTTAGATGGAGTATTTCCTGGTATCTGATCTAACATGTTCAGTTTGATCTGTAGTCTTTGGCCGAGGTCATCAATCTGAACTCCAAGCAATGCTTGTCCATCACTTTGTATTAAGTGAAACATTCTTTCTAGCAACAGAGCTTTGACTTCAGGCGAAAACTGGCCTGCCATCAGGTTGTTTTCTGGTATAATGAAATGTGGACAGATATCTTGTTGTAAACACTTGTATAGTACATGTAAACAACATGATAAACATGTAAATAAATTATTTTCTTGCCATGCATTTGAATGTGTGTTTTCAATACAATGTAACAGAACTGTTTTACACATAAAACTTGTAATGTGACTTTCACCTGCATGATGAAGAAATGTTTTCAAAAACATTTTCATCAATACATAACAGCGTATTTGTGTAATGTTTAAACTAAACATTAAACATCTCTCTGCTTGTGAAGTAGAAATTCTCCATTCAATCTCTGGATTCTGGCTGACTTTACTTGCAACAGGAACAACAAAACATCCATTATTTACTGCAAATCTCTTCATGTCTGCAGTGGGCCATCTTCCTATCCCTTGTCTTTCTAACCAGGCTCTTGCTTCATAGGGCCATGAATTACAATTGAAGGCAGGAACAGTGTCAGTGTCTTTAGTTCCAGGTACTCCTTGTGTAGCCCATGATGGACCATGTTCTACAGCATATGCAGGCGTAAAGTCTCTATGTAAAGTATTCTTTAGCAACACCCTTCCATTTGCGTCTCTAACAAAGTCCTCATCTAGAACATGTTTAGCAAGAAGAGGTACATCATCTCTGATCCGTTGTAGAAGACAGTAACCTGGTGATGTAGTTTTATCCTGGATCATCAGTAGATTAGTGAAGCCAGGTTCCCATTCTGCATAGTTCTGTATCACATTGTAACCATAAAAACAGCCTAGACGGTCTACATCAGAATTAAGTCCTGTTGTTGTTGTGCCCTCAGAAGCACTGCCAAACATTTGTACTGAAACCCTTTTATCTATAGACCTATATGTAATTGTCCACATAGTTTCCCCCAGTAAGACAGCCCTTCTCCTCTTTAGCAAGATTTCCTCATTAACACCAATATCATCAAGGACCTCAGACAGTCTCAGGGACAGGTTCTCTTGGTAGTCAGGAATATGATACATTCTGTAATATTTTAACACAATAAATACAATGTTCCAGCCAAAGGCTTGTGCAGTGTAGAGAAATAACTCCTTCCTTTTATATCTTAATTTACAAAGTTTCATTATACAAGTTGAAATGCTCTCCAGAAATTGAATTTTGTTATTTACATAGAAGACGCACTGCAAAATCAAAATGAAATGATTAAAAACCTGATTATTGTCTAATGCAGTATTCATTCTAGGCCGCGCCATGGGGCCGTTGGCGCGTATTTTACCATATTGGCGCATAAATGTTTTCCCTATAGCACCCATCGGACGCACACCTTTTTAGAAGACAAAATATTCAATCTGTTTACGATTAGCCGTATGTGCCGACTTCCAGAAGTTGTGAATTGAATACGACTCTTCCAATGACATAATGCACATTTTCATTGGTCGGTGTTAAAATAGTAGCCAGTCTCCGGTGGCCTAACAACAGATAGCTTTCAATGTTGCTATGCAATGGCAGACAAAAACACAGTAAATGTTGCAATTCGAAGAAAAAAGAAATCCAATTTTACGTTTTTCTCTAATTGTCCAAAAATAGCAGACAACGGAGAACAAATTTCCAAAGAAAGGTGACTTGTCTGAGAACGCTAGATTGCTCAATAGCATAACCTGACTAAGCCAGAATCAGGCAACAAACATTCATTCCATAGTAAATGGCTGTCGGACTTTCCGTGGTTAGGTTTAAATAACAATAGAAATATTATGACTTGTAATTATGTTTTTAGAACAGCAAAAGTAATACTTTGAACTCCATGTAAGAAAAGTGTTAAAAATGCAGCCTTTTATGGCCCCTTGTTTTGTTTTTCAAATGTCCCCAACTTTTTGCCTCCCTTTGACCCCACTTAAGAAATTCCTGGAATGAACACTGCTAATGTATAATTCAGTTGGAACTGAAATTTTTTTTATCAAGATAAATTTTACTTACACGAATTGGTAAAATGATTATAGTCAGCTCAGTCAGCTCAAGGTAAACATTTAACCTTTACTTTCTTTTTCAATAAATACAGTATGGAAATTTTGTAGGTACTTCCCCCTCTGGGTTTTTTCTTAGGTCATCAAGGGAAGTAATCTAATTTGTATGTAGGTTTAGTTTATGCTCACATTCAGTCCCTTGACAATTATTTACTTTTACTCTCTGGTTGATACTCGTGGTAATTTAATATTTAATAAAAGAAAACAGTTCTTGGAGTCTCTTGTGGTTCAATGGAGCCTTTGTCCTTTATAACAGTACTGGAAATTGATTTTGAATTTTTTTTTTAGCTGTAAATAGTCATATCTCAATGTGAGCTGTTAGTACAGGTTGGTTCTTGTTGTATCTGTTGTCAGTGTATTACTATTCATGAACTACATGATAGATGCAGACCTCCCAAGGGGGCGTTTAAAATCTTTTTAACCTTTACTTTTCTGAAAAACATTTAAAACCTTATTTTGCTGAAAAGTTTAAACAGTAATAAGTGTTGTGAATCTAGTCATGTCACCTTATGGAAACACTTTAAAAATGAAGGTAATTTTTTTATAAATTTCGGTGTGTGAAAAAAAAGAAACTAATATTTCCCATTCTTTAGTACCGCTCTGTTATCATTGATCATTATGCACTCAAGTCTTCTTCAACCTTCAGTGTGCACATAACATAAAATTTATGATAGCTTTCTTTCAGATTTATTTATGGAAAAAAAGTATTTGTGACAGTAAAACATGTGTACTCTCATTTGACCATTCTTTGGGTAAATTTGTTGCACTTCCTGTGTATCATTTATAGAAAAGTATTTGAGCCGCACTGAGAGAAAACAAACATAGTGCATTTGCGACCAGCTTGGATCCAGACCAGCCTGTACATCCATGTATTCAGTTCAGGATCCATGCTGTTAGCTGACAGTTTCTTTAATGGTTAAAGGCTTTGAAAACAAACAGCATGGATCCTGACTGCGTGGATGTGCATGTTGGTTTGGATCCATGCGGGTCGAAAATACACTATGTTGGTTTTTTCATGCTGTGACTATTTTTATCTTGGCCACTATACTGAAATGAGATGCAGAATATTATTCATATTTGCTGTTTGTAAGTTTGTACAGTTTACAGATGAAATTTTTTTTTCAGCGCCCCAGTTGAAGATTTCTGACGATCGTCTGTCTGTTACAGGGGAGAAAGGATACAGTATGATCAGAGCTACACATGGTAACTCATTGTATTTGACAACTTCTGTTTATTGGTTCCCTTATAGTCCAAAGACCAGTTTCAGGGACTATAGTATTGCCCTTTAATGTCTGTTTTGCGTTATTCTGTTAGTCTGTCCACATAATGACATTTTCATGTCGGGTCCATAACTTTGCCATCGATAAAGGGATTTTAAGTTAAACAGGGTTTTAGGTGATCAGAGCATAGAAAACAAAAACAAAATCGAAAGAGACCATAAGATTTGCTTAAGTCAGCCGTGGTGCTGCTTGACACTGCAGTGTAAGAGCAAGCAGTGTTTTACTGTGATATCTTTTGTGAAAAAAAAGTCACAGAACTTTTGGCTGGCTCACATACTAGGGTATAGTAGTTTTAAATATTGTATTTCCATTTAGCTAACTAGACTGAGTTGTTTATTAAAGTTGGTCTGTCTGATTTTGGTCAAGTAATAAATATGTTTGAAATGGTAACATGTGATCACTAATACCTCCCTGAAAAACATATTGTATTTTCACTGAAGGTATTTTTGTCTAGGTTACCTAAAGCCAATATCTTGTAACACAGGGATGAATTTGATCAACGTACTTTGCCAAAGAGAATTTTATGGCTATTTGAATATAACAACAGTTTTATGACATTAGTTAAAGATTTGCATTGATACGTAATATGCTTCATCTAAATTCATGCAAATTGAATGTTTGTTACACCATTTTTACCTCCCTTTTGCCTTATCTGGGTTTTGCAGCCAAGGTATATTGAAAGTAAATTTAATTCTGATGCTACACACAGTTCTAAAACTTACCACATAGTTTAGTTTGCTGAAATATCCAGATATTTCTTCAATGGAAATGTAAAACTAGTTTGAAATTATACTTTAATCAAAAGAAATACACAATCATATTTTTATAAAAGACTGTAAAACCTTCATTTTTTATAAGGATCTAAATGTATGTAATGGATCTTTTTTGACAAATTCACCTTTACAAGGATATATGAATTGTCAAAAATGTAAAAAAGTTTTGCTTTGTCCAGTATCAGTTTAAACACCAGCTTTGTTCATGTAGGTGTACGGAGAGGATCTTGGTATTTTGAAGTGAAGATAGATGAGATGCCTGAAAATACAGCTACTAGGATTGGATGGGCCCAACAGCTAGGTATGGAACTTATGAATAGTCATCAAGAATGGCTTGACAGGCCTCCATGGCCCAGTGGTTAAAGTCAGTCGCTAAATTTGAATCACTTGCTCCTCACTGGTTTATGTTAGACCTCACTTAGGGTGTAGAAGAAGCCATGCAGCTGGTGTAAGGAAGGCCAATGACTCCACGCAGTGTGGGGGCCTTGCCTGAAATACTGCCTGATACGACACATGCTATGATCCTCACCATCAGATTTAAAGCTGGAAAGTTGTCATATGACTTATCATTGTGTTAGCATGGTGTTCAAGCAAAACTTAAAAAAAAATCACAAGAACCATTTAATTAGCTTGTAGAACCTCCATGTCTTGAGTGGTTAGAGTCACTGTCTTAAAAATCTCAGACTCTTAACTGCTTTTGAATGAAGCATTGTCATATTTAACTGCTGCCAGGTTGGTTTATGGTGGATAAATAGCTCTACTCCAGCTTCTGTCCATATCTAAAATGACATCCGTTGTAGAGCCCACTTTGAGTGTGGATGGTGAGGGTTTGCTCCTTGATTGTGTCATCCCAAAGACATGAAATATAGTTAGCCTGCTTTTAGTATGTATAATCTGACTGGATAGTTATGATGTCATTTGTTAACAGCGTGTTATTCCATTGAGGTTAGGGGCCTCCATGCCCAAGTGGTTAAGGTCGCTGACCAGATCACTTTCCTCTCACCGATTTGGGTTTGAGCCTCACTTGGGGCGTTGAATTCTTCATGTGAGAAAGCCATCCAGCTGGTTTACCGAAGGTCGGTGGTTCTACCCAGGTGCCCATGCGTGATGAAGTAATGCAAGGAGGGGCAGCTGGGGTCTTCCTTCACCATGAAAGCTAGAAAGACGCCATATGACCTATAATTATTTGTGTCGATGTGACATTAAATCCAACAAAAATAACAACATGAAGGCCCTGTATCACTCATCTGACCTATTGACATAAATGTGGCCTCTAAAATGTTAACTAACTTTTCATTTGATTTGATCTGGTGACCTAGGTTTTGACCTCATATGACCCAGATTCGAACTTGACCTAAAGGTCATCAAGATTAACATTCTGACTAAGTTTCATGAAGATAAGTCATAAATGTGGCCTCTAAGAGTGTTAACAAGCTTTTCCTTTGATTTGACCCAGTGACCTAGTTTTTGACCCCATCTGACCCAAGATTTGAACATGAACTATAGATCATCAAGATTAACATTCTGACCAAGTTTCTGTAAGATATGGTCATAAATGTGGCCTCTAGAATGTTAACTAGCTTTTCCTTTGATTTGACCCGGTGACCTAGTTTTTGACCCCACCTGACCCAGATTTGAACATGACCTATAGATCATCAAGATTAACTTTCTGGCCAAGTTTCATTAAGATGTGGTCATAAATGTGGCCTCTAGAGTGTTAACTAGCTTTTCCTTTGATTTGACCTGGTGACCTAGTTTTTGACCCAGATTCAAACTGGACTGTGAGATCATCATGAGTAACATTCTGACCAAGTTTCATGAAGATAAAGCCATAAATGTAGCCTCTGCAGTGTTAACAAGCTTTTCCTTTGATTTGACCTTGTGACCTAGTTTTTGACCCCAGATGACCCAATATCAAACTCGTCCAAAATTTTATTGAGGGTAACATTCTGACCAAGTTTCATTAAGATTGGGCCAAAATTGTGACCTCTAGAGTGTTAACAAGCTTTTCCTTTGATTTGACCTGGTGACCTAGTTTTTGACCCTAGATGACCCAATATCAAACTTGTTCAAGATTTTTATGAGGGTTACATTCTGACCAAGTTATATTAAGATTTGGCCAAAATTGTGACCTCTAGAGTGTTAACAGTCGAATTGTTGACGACAGACGGACGACGACGGACACAGGGCGATCACATAAGCTCACCTTGAGCACTTCATGCTCAGGTGAGCTAAAAGTACTTTGAGGCAGCACTATAAAGGTGCTCACTGCTACAAGTAGACAGTCGTTCATACGACCGAAAAAATGTTGAGAATGACATAAAACTCAAGTACATACACTCATTTTTGTGTGCGAAAATATGTGTTTACAATATGCAGTTGTGACAGAATTTATGTTCAGTTGTCAGGAAGTTCTGGATATGTTACATAAACTCGCCGACAGAATAAAGTAAATTTTATGAATGGGAGTATTTTATTTTTGAAGAAATTTGGTAAAGTTTGACTTATGCTTACTAATATGTGAGACACACTGGATTCTTTTGTTTTCGGCGTGCCGTATTAAGCACGATTTTATGACCTCATATGACCTTATGCTGCCTGAATAATGTACCAATCGGATTGCTTGGTAAGGTATTCTCGGTATTTTCAGTCATAATGAGAGATTTTGTAAGAGTGGCGCTGATTGGAGGAAAGGCTGAAAATGCTTCACTCTGAGTCATGTGTGACACTGAGTGAAATGACAGCGCGTTCGTTATCTATAACCTCTATAAGTACAGCACCATCGGGTTGTATGCGTACCACTTGAACAGGTGTGCATAACCAAATATTCATCTACTCATCCGGACATAGTTCTGTTTTTTTAAGTTTCCTTAAGTTTTGTTTTTACAGAAAGGTTATTTGTTTTATACAGTCATTAACTCTTACCCTGCATTACAGCAACAATTTCTAACCAGTGCAAATCATTTCTAACCTGCAACAACATGTCCGATACTGTTAAATTTTAGAGTCTAAATTTTGAATTAATCTTTCCGGTGAAAACAGTACTGTACATATTCTGAATGATAGACACATTTGATAATAAGCTGAAGTAAGGTAACGGTTCATGTTGCTTCCAACAATTCCAGAAATAAAGTATAGAACGTATTTCAATATTGTTTGCTTACTGTTACCATCTTTTAAGCACCAAAGGCTCAAAGTGAGCTTTTGTGATTGTTTGGTGTCCGTCGTGTGTCCCTCCACAATTTCTAAACAGTCTTCTTCAGAACTACTGTCCTCATTTATACAAAACTTCACAGAGGCCCCTTTCAACATTGCCAAAAGATTTAAAACACAGGTTTCTGCCCATATATAACTTGTGCTTCAGTTACATCACGCCGACCATCTTTTTTAAAGATATTTCTTGTTTACAGCTAATTTACAAGCGCCATGTGGCTATGACAAGTTCAGTTACTCTTGGAGATCACGGAAGGGCTCTAAGTGTCACCAGAGTTATGTCAAACAATACAGTCTGGCCTTCAAGGAAGGCGATGTCCTCGGCTTCCACATTTATCTTCCAGAACCCTCAGATCCTAACCATCTTCTTCCGGATACACATAAAGATAAGGTAAATACCAGTAATACTAGAATTACACTTGTTGAGAATTCAGTATGTAGATGTGTGTATTAATGTGTAGAAAATTTCTGAACCTCCTAATAAGTTAAATCAAGGGAAATTTGAACAAAGAGTGAAAATTGGACATTACCCAAAATATTATATTTTATTAACACCCAAAGCCACTCAAAATATATAACATACAAGTCATGTACACATACAAGAATGAATATGACAGTATTTAGTAATCTCAGTGACATAAACGATGCCAAATTCCAAACACGCTTTCTCTTCCATAGGTGACATAATTTGCAGTTTCATTAGTAGGTTGTCAACCTTCAAATTTTATGAGAAGTTCAATCTCCTTCAGAATACATATAAAGCCCATTCAACATTGGGAATTTAGAAATTTCCTTATTAATGTATTTTATAAAGGATATAGATATTCGTCTGTGAGTTAACTTTGAATTATTGCATTAAACACTGGAAAACAGAAGTTAAAGTGGCCTTATGCACATCTTACTGTACATAGTGTGTTTTTAACCAGGTTTTCAACGAAAACCTGAGTTATTAGATTGGGGTATGTCGTTGGTCGGGCGGGCGGGTGGGCGTTCGGCAGCGTCAAACTGGTGTTTCCGGTCAATAACTTTTGTTTCGGTGAAGATATTTTAATAAAACTTGTTATGTATGTAGCTTATATCAAGACAAAGGCTGGGATTGATTTTGGGGTTTCTGGGGTCAAGGTCAAGGTCACTGTTACTTAAAATAGAAAAAGTGTTTCCGGTCAATAACTTTTGTTTCGGTAAAGATATTTGAATAAAACTTGGTATGTATGTAGCTTATATCAAGACAAAGGCTGGGATTGATTTTGGGGTTTCTGGGGGTCAAGGTCAAGGTCACTGTTACTTGAAATAGAAGAAGGTTTTCCGATCAATAACTTAACTTAGGAATGAGCTATCATGATGAAACTTGGTGTATAGAAAACTTATATAAAGTTGTAGCTTGGGATTGATTTTGGGGTTTCTGGGATCAAGGTCAAGGTCATTGTTACTAAAAATAGGGTTAGGGTTAGGTTAGGGTTAGGGTTAGGGTTGTGCTTTAAAGTGGTGCACTGTGATTCAGTATACTTTTTTAGCCCACCATCATCAGATGGTGGGCTATTCAAATCACTCTGCGTCCGTGGTCCGTCGTCCTTCCGTCCGTCCGTCCGTCCGTCCTTCCGTCCGTTAACAATTTCTCGTTATCGCATCTCCTCAGAAACTACCTGGGAGATTTTGACCAAACTTTGTGAGAATGATGTATTGGTACCCTAGTTGTGTCCCCCTGAAAATCAGACTGGTTCAACAATTTTTTAGTAAGTTATGGCCCTTTGTTTATTTCTATAATTTACATAGATTTATATAGGGAAAAACTTTGAAAATCTTCTTGTCCAAAACCACAGAGCCTAGGTCTTTGATATTTGGTATGAAGCATCATCTAGTGGTCCTCTAACAAGATGATCCAAATTATTTCCTTGGGTGCTAATATGGCCCCGCCTCGGGGGTCAAATGGTTTATATAGACTTATATAGGGAAAAACTTTGAAAAACCTCTTGTTCAAAACCACAGGGCCTAGGGCTTTGATATTTTGTATATGACATCATCTAGTGGTCTTCTACTAAGATTTTTCAAATTATCCGCCTAGGGTCAAATATGGCCCCGCCCCAGGGGTCACATGGTTTACATAGACTTATATAGGGAAGAACGTTGAAAATCTTCTTGTCCAAACCACAAAGCCTAGGGCTTTGGCATTTGTAATGTAGCATCATCTAGTGGTTCTCTACCAAGTTTGTTCAAATTATCCCCCTAGGGTCAAATATGGCCCCGCCCTGGGGGTCACATGGTTCATATAGACTTATATAGGGAAAAGATTTTAAAATCTTCTTGTCAATAAACTACAACATTCAACTTTGGACCACATGTATGGTTTTGAGTGGCAAGATGAACCTTGACATGAGTTGACCTTGATTTTGACCTAGTGACCTACTTTCACATTTCTGTAGCTACAGCCTTCAAATTTGGACCACGTGCATAGTTTTGTGCACTGAAAAAAACTTTGACCTTGATTTTGACCTACTGACCTACTTTCACATTTCTCAAGCTACAGCCTTCAAATTTGGACCACATGCATAGTTTTGTGTACCGAAACAAACTTTGAACTTTACATTGACCTAGTGACCTACTTTAACATTTTTGAAGGTACAGGCTTCAAATTTGGAACACATGCATAGTTCTGTGTTCCAAAATATAATTTGACCATGATTTTGACCTAGTGACCTACTTTCACATTTCTCAAGCTACAGCCTTCAAATTTGGACCACTTGCATAGTTTTGTGTACCGAAATGAACTTTGACCTTAAGATTGACCTAGTGACCTACTTTCACATTTCTGTAGTTACAGGCTTCAAATTTAGACCACATGCATAGGATTGTGTACCGAAACAAACTTTGACCTTGACATTGACCTAGTGACCTACTTTCACATTTTTGAAGGTACAGGCTTTAAATTTGGACCACGTGCATAAATTTGTGTTCTGAAGTGTAATTTGACCTTGATTTTGACCTAGTGACCTACTTTCACATTTCGTCCTTGAAATTGATCTAGTGATCTACTTTCACATTTCTCAAGCTACAGCTTTCGAATTTGGACCACATGCACAGTGTTGTATACGGAAATGAAATTTGACCTTGAGCTAGTCAGTAAGTCTTGAAATTTGGAACACTCAAAAATGGCACATTGGTGGGCGCCAAGATCACTCTGTGATCTCTTGTTATTCTTATGAAAAGTAGATTGAGGTATGTTGTTGGTAGGGCGGACAGGCGGGCGGATGGGCGGGCGTCGGCGTCAAACTGGTGTTTCCGGTCAATAACTTTTGTTTCGGTAAAGATATTTGAATAAAACTTGGTATGTATGTAGCTTATATCAAGACAAAGGCTGGGATTGATTTTGGGGTTTCTGGGATCAAGGTCAAGGTCATTGTTACTAAAAATGGGGTTAGGGTTAGGGTTGTGCTTTAAAGTGGTGCACTGTGATTCAGTATACTTTTTTATTCTTACGAAAAGTGTTGAAAACCTGGTTTTGTGGCATTGTCGCGTTTCTTGTTTTTGAATGTTTTATAAAAAGCAATCTTCGGTTGCTGTGCATTTAAGTGTTAAATTAATGATAATGCTGCATAAGTATTTGAAGTTGATGCTTTAGAAATAAAAAAATTGGAATAATAAAATAATTGTTCTTTTCTTCAATCATCTATGCAGCGATAGTATGGCATATATTAAACACAAAATACAGAACTTTCTCAATTATTTGCACGTTAAGTGTTGTCTTGTATGTATTGTTTTCTGTTTGTTTCATTTCATTTCAGCTTCAGCAGTTTAAAGCAAAACATAGCTTGAGATAATTTATAACCTTTTATTTCACTGTATAAAAATACAATGTTATACAAAAAGCACATAATTAAAAAACTGCCTGACCGAACCTAGTACACAATATGAAGTAAAATATAATCAGGCCTGACTTGAATTTTAAAAGGCACATAATAATTTGCCTTTATTATTTAGTTGTTAATTGAATAATGAAAATAAACTACTGTGGAAGAAATATATGCATAAGCTAAAATATTGGTTTGAAAATCAAGTATATGTCTAACATATTACAGTCCTGTCTATGCATTATGCCATGAGGGCAAACTGTGTGTATACACATGATATGATGCAGTTAACATAAATTGATACATAATAATTCAACATCTTCTACTGTATAAATGTCACATTAAAGAAAGTGTTGTTTAAAAAAGGCATTTCTGTTCACTTTTTAAGCAAAATTACCTGGTCCAGATGAAATATTGAAAAAGTGTCTGTTAAAACATGGTTATAAATGTTTCTGGTGAAACAAAATTGTCCGTTGATACTAGATGTTAAGCACTTGCCAGACTAGCATATAGGGTAGATGGAATTTACAATGGGTCTGAAGATTGATAAATTGTATGCGTGGCAGTGGTTGATTAACAAGCATGCTATAAGCCTTTCTGTTGGCAGTTCAGGTGAAAAAAAGGAATATATCAATTTATACTAAACAGAGTTAAAAAATATTAAGTATTTGTAAAAGCCCCTAGTAATTATAGTTTGTTCGTCATTTCAAAAATGTCATAGAAGATTTACTCAGTTCTAGTATTTTTTTTCGTACTTCCCTTTTGATTCTTCACAAATATTCATATGTGGCTTAGTTTTTTTTCTTATTTTCAAACAACTTAAACTTTAATAAATTGCCAAACATATAAAGCAGTGGTGATTCCATAAAAACGCAGCACGTCAGTACAGTGTGCTGGTACATCTCAACATTTGAGATTCAGTGCATATACAGAAAACTGGGTTCTGTTCATGATAACTTTATATTCACTGCCATCAGCATACTCCTGAATTCAAAGCAGAGATAAACATGAAAGTAAAGAGTTGTGAACTTTCAACAGTGGAAATAAAGATGCTGACTGTTAAGTAGTTAAATGAGCCGTGCCATGAGAAAACCAACATAGTGGGTTTGCGACCAGCATGGATCCAGACCAGCCTGCGCATCCGCGCAGTCTGGTCAGGATCCATGCTGTTCGCTAACAGTTTCTCCAATTCCAATAGGCTTTAAAAGTGAACAGCATGGAGCCTGACCAGACTGCACGGATGCGCAGGCTGGTCTGGATCCATGCTGGTCGCAAACCCACAATGTTGGTTTTCTCATGGCACGGCTCAAATATATATGTCACAGAAGTGACTCAATCTACAGTAGTGATAATATTCTGCTGATATGTTTAATTTCAGTCTTCTTTTTCTGTTACCGAAAGGTAATGTCTCCATACCGTAATTGTTTTAAAAATATATTAGATCTATGCTTCAACAGTGAGAAGATTTTGTATTCTATATAACTTTTCTCTTAAAGACTTGAAAAAAAAATCCTGTTAACTTAAATAATAGAGTTCAAGGTCAGATTTATTGTTATATATAATGAATTAAAAACAGAAAATTATGTCATCTGCATATAGAAGAAACATCTTGTAGCAATGTAGTAACACTGGTTAACTTCAATAGAAGGGAACTTCAGACTAGAAATGTGGCTTCAACGTGTGTTTGTTTTCAGTTCTGCAGATTTTCTATTAGGATCTGACAGAGTTCTCTCCCTTTTCACAGCACTCAATGAATCGTCATTCTGTAACGAGAAAAGCATATTTCAGATTACCTAAACTCTGTGAACAGGCATTTCTAAACACTGTTTTTTAGAAACTTATGAATTATTTTGGATTTATAATAAACAGCAGAAAAAAATCAAATGAAAGAAGAGACAGTCTGGTAGTACATACCAGTACATGGATAACTGCTAAATCCAGAGGGAGAGAAAAGTTTTTGTGTTCTTAGATACTCAGTTTGAAATGAAACAATACAGGAAGTAAAGGCTGATGTTAAATACATGTAATCAGGGTGACAGAACCTTTTTTTTTTTTTCAATTTTTAAAAATATATATAATACTAGACATTGGTTTGAATGTTTCTAATTTTAGATGGGTAGTCAATGAAAGTCCCCACCTGGAATGTATAGTACATCATATTTTCAGCTGAGCCCATGGCAGGTATCATATAGTTACTCTTGGAGATCATGGAAGGGCCCTCAGTATCTGGTCTGATACTGCTCTGAACAGTACCAGTAGTAACCAGTCTAGGTCAGTACCGCTGGAAACTGTACCATTAGTAACCAGTCTAGAGTGGTGCTGCTTAAAACAGTACCAGTAGTAACCATTCTAGATCAGTACCGCTGGAAACTGTACCAATAGTAACCAGTCTAGAGTGGTGCTGCTGAAAACAGTACCAGTAGTAACCAGTCTAGAGTGGTGCTGCTTAAAACAGTACCAGTAGTAACCAGTCTAGATCAGTACCGCTGGAAACTGTACCAATAGTAACCAGTCTAGAGTGGTGCTGCTGAAAACAGTACCAGTAGTAACCAGTCTAGATCAGTACTGCTGGAAACTGTACCATTAGTAACCAGTCTAGAGTGGTGCTGCTTAAAACAGTACCAGTAGTAACCAGTCTAGGTCAGTACCGCTGGAAACTGTATCATTATTAACCAGTCTAGAGTGGTGCTGCTTAAAACAGTACCAGTAGTAACCAGTCTAGGTCAGTACCGCTGGAAACTGTACCATTAGTAACCAGTCTAGAGTGGTACTGCATAAAACAGTACCAGAAGTAACCAGTCTAGGTCAGTACCGCTGGAAACTGTACCATTATTAACCAGTCTAGAGTGGTACTGCTTAAAACAGTACCAGTAGTAACCAGTCTAGATCAGTACTGCTGGAAACTGTACCATTAGTAACCAGTCTAGAGTGGTACTACTGAAAACATTACCAGTAGTAACCAGTCTAGATCAGTACTGCTGGAAATTGTACCACTAGTTACAAGTCTAGAGTGGTACTGCTGAAAATAGTACCATTTGTAACCAGGCTGGAAACTGTACCATTAGAAATCAGTCTAGGCTGATACTGCTTGAAACTGTACCAGTAGTAAGTGTCTAGGCTGATAGTATTGGAAACAGTACCAATTTCAATATCTTACCATCACTCAAAAAGATATTAGATATAAGTAGGATTTCAGTCTGTGTTAGTAGCACTGTGGTCCAAACTACTAACCACAGGACCACTTACCTTTTAACCTCAGCCAAAAAATTCATCAATTAACCTCTAAAACAAAGTTACACAATTTGATTTTTACCAAAAAACTTTTTACCATTCACTTCAAGAACTTTTTGATGTTTGTTAAATAAGGATTGCTGCAGTATTTTTCATACTACAAGACTTTGTCAAATCAGTCATTTTAAATATTTCAGTGTAACATTACAAATGGTAATGTGAACATACCTGTTTAGATTGATTGTCATCTGTTTTATGCTTTGCAGCTGAAAAAGAATTAAATTTTCCTATATGATATTCGTATCGTACAATTGTTAAATCTCACAGAACAATTTAATTCTATAAAGCTACATGTATTTCTAAACATTACAGAAGGTCAAGGAATGAAATAGAAGAAAATGAAAGTAGGTTTTAAAACTATGGTAAAAGATCTCATTATGTAATAAAAGGTCGAAAACCAGAAACTGATTACCAAGTTGTGTGTGCATTTTGCTCTTTTTCTTTTTTAATTCCAAACCTGTTTTACCAAGCAGATTTGGAGATACAGCTACAAGTAACTAGCAGTTAATGATATTATTAACTTTATCACTTACCCTTTTGAGCATGCCTGCTATAATCTCCAGATTTCCTTTTATCCCCTGTTACATCTCCAACAGATTTACATTTGTCCTTAACAGTGGGATCAATCAAATAGAATATATTGTTACTAGCATTGGCGGGAATTCCAGATAATCTGTTCTCTGCATTAGAGTTTGTAACAGCCTTATCTTCACTGATATCAGTTGATAATCTATTCTGTAGTCTGTCATCATCCTTTCTTTTATTCTTACGTTTCTCTACAGGCGAATCTTTACTTTTCTTGAACCTGTTAGGTGATTCATTCCTTTTTTCCTTTTCAGTTATCTCCCTTTCTTTACTCTTCATTACTCTTACAGGAGATTCTTTTCTCTCTCTCTTTGGAGAGTCTTTTCGTTTTGCATATTTCCCATTTTTGCCTGTTTCACGTTTCATTGGTGTAACAATATCACTGCCTATACTTGTTATACTTTGACTCATAATTGAATCAAAATCACTAAAATTACTTGACTTAGTCATTGGGCTTTCTACATTGTTTTCTATACTTTTCTTTCTTTCATTCAACTTTTCTAAGCTATTATTTTTGCTCGTGTTGTTTTGGACTTTAGTTTCAGATTTCTCAAGACTGTTAGTTTTACTGTCACTAGTTGCCATGGAAAATGGAACTGATGCACTAGATGGGGTAGAAGTTGGTTCCCTGTCATCTTGTTTGTCCCCCTGCTTCCTGGCTGCATTCTGCAATTATTGAAATATATAGCTTTATGTATGTAATATCACACAATTCAGTGTTGAAATGTGATACAGTAAATAAGAGTCAGACTACCGAATCTTGAGGTCAAAAGTTGGAACTCTCAAGGTGAAATGCACCAATATGTAAAACAGTGATAATGGTTTTCCAGGATTCTTCCATGAAAATTTTTCAAATAAGCTTCAGCTCTCTGTCATCGTGCTGAGTGATCTATTGTAAGTTTAATACAACTCAGAATTTAATCTTTCTGTTCAAGGAAAACCAACCTTATTGCCGGTGTGTGTATTCAGTTTTCCAACTTGGGAGTAGCATGAAATTGGCATGAAATTTCGTACTTTTTGTTAAAATGTCTATTTTGTTGGGACAGAATAATTACGAATTCATGAATTTCAAGTTTTGAAGATGACATTTTTTGGGGGGAATTCCTTTGTTTGATGGGACTATATTTTATGAGTTGAAGCAGTCTTGAAAGGAGATAAATAAGTCCTTTACCGATGTTATACTTCTGTATAAGATACTTACAGGTCTGGGTTTCCGTATTTTTCCCTTTGAGGTTCTGGTTGCTGGACTTCGGTTTCTAGGTGGTTTTGCTCGCTGAAACTACAAGCAGTATCAGAAATTAGGAAATAGTTAGTTCTTTATACAAACATATTTCTCTCGGGTAAATATGCCCAGCATTATGTCTGAGAATAATCAAGGCAAAAATAACAAATTCGTAACAATAAAAATGTGGCCATTAGCTAATAAAGCATGAATTGGAAGTCACATGAAAGTTACCTAGTTTACACTGTTAGCTTGACTATTCGCTGATGTAATAAACATACTAGAGGGACATAGCAAAACACTAAAAAGACCCCACTGAGACAGATCTACAAGATTTACTCTCTTGAAAATAATTGTTGCTTTTCTGTTGTATATAAAAATCATGTTGGCAGTTACCTTGATATGCCTCTTCCAAACAAAAAATTCTGGCATCATGCTAAGACCATTATATTGCCAAATAAAAAATCAATACATAGTATCAACAGTAGGTAAGCATTTACTAGGGTATGCTAGATAAAAAGAGGTACAGGTGAATGGCCTTATAACATTGCCATGTTTTTCAGGCTCATTGCCCTGTTAATTAACAACTAATACTGATGTGAGGTTTTCCCACACATCCAATTTACCTGGGCTGTTATGTTAATTAATGAAGTAATCATGAAATCTGGAATCTTAGATAAACATTTAAATTGTTTACCTTCAGTACAAGTTTAGTCTGGCTGGTTAATCTTTTTCAGTTTTGTTTTATAAAAACATTTTTTGTAAATTTCTACTTCTTTACATTTACTATCTCATAGCTATGGAAAGGGACATGATTACATAAAATTTGAATACCCTCAGGAGTTATCTCCTGTGTCACAATACAAGTTGTAAGGACTTGATTAACCATCAATGTAGTGTATTACTAAACATTTCAGAACCAGTCATTTAAAAAATTACTCAGAATTTTCGGTTAAAGTTTTGTTGCACTTTCACTCTATCTATTTTATCTATCATTGACGAGTTTAATAAAGCTAGTGCAAGATTGGTTATAGAAGAACACTCCTTTCCTTAAAGTTCAATCCACCTTACATCACTTTATAAAATAAACATATATATGAGGCTGGATGTAAGGATCAGTACTTACAGATTTAAGAATGACTGTTCCTCTCTGAATCTCTGCAAATTCATCCTCGTCATCACTATCAGCAATAACAACATCCGGATTAAATGGTTGAGAGGTGGAACTGAAAGCCAGAAATAAATAAATATATTCTAACCTATTTTGAAATTATCATCATTGTTATAAAATATACATTAACCAAGACAGTTTAATCATGTGCTGCCATAATTTATGGACAGAAACAGGTTACGTTAACACTAATCTAAAGTTTAGATCCCTTACAAGTAGACATATTGAAAACATACACCTGTTCTTACTTGCTCAGTTGCAAACATTTGTGACAAAATTTTGAGCCACACCATGAGAAAACCAACATAGTGCATTTGCAACCAGCATGGATCTAGACCCTGCACATCTGTGCAGTCTGGTCAGGATCCATGCTGTTTGCTTTCAAAGTCTACTGCAATTAGAGAAACCATTAGCGATTCAGCATGCATCCGCGCAGTCTGGTTTGGATCCATGCTGGTCGCAAACGCATGTTGGTTTTCTTATGGTGTGGCTCAAATGATTTATTGTACTAAGTACAGAATCTGCAGCCAGTTCACATTAAGTCTATGGTAGAATAAAACTATTCTATAGAATATCTTGAATGAAACTCTGGTGGAGTTATCTAAAGAGTCAAAAGTACACTGGAATTACCAACTGCAGTTGAAAAAGGACCTTCTTTGGGAAAATGACAGGAAGATTATTTCTGTTTATAATTTATGGAAAATAATGCTGCCAAGTTTATAAATACAGCGTTCATCCTTAAGTTGATGGCTTGCCATCAGTGCGAACGGACATTTGTTAAATATTGAAGGTATGATCTGCAAGGCTGGAAATCTGTTAGTTGAGGAATCCTTAAGTCAACTTTGGAAGCGTAAAGTACCATTAATGAACATTAACAATTTCCACCCACCATACGTTAGTATAAAAAGTAACTTGTTCATTTATTATTAAATATGTTACTCTATTTCAACATTGTTTATAGATAAATTGCCAACTTAGTCAAGTTTCTAAAATGATTGCAAGTTCTTCCTTTGATATTTTACTGCTCTAGCCATTTCGGTAGTTAATACCACATTAAAGTCAATGCCCTCCCATACCTTATGCTGTAAAATTAGACACCTGCTCCACTAACAATATGATGTACAATATTTGTAGAAATCATAATATGCAAAACTAGGTGTTTCAGGAAGCTATGTAGCTATGCTATTGGCTGAGAGGTTAAACAGCTCAGATAAAAATAATTTGAATTCTAACATCACAACTGAATGGCTGAGAAGCGGAACTAAAATAATTATCATACTGATGAGTGGGGATTTCTAGATGATACTTTAATAAGGCAATCTGTATGTGAGGGAGATTATAACAACTTGGTAAAGCTTAAGGATCATCACTGATAATTGGAGGGATCAGGTTAGCAATAATGAGGGTAGGGTCACATTTAGGTTTCTGTCAGACTGAAACACAAGTACAAAATTTGGTAATGGTTCAGTAAAGGTTATTATACTGACCATGGTTTTGTTATTGATATCAGGATTACAGTGTTATAACTGGCACTGGTAATGTTTTATCTTACAGTATAAAATTAATGGAAGACTTTAATATAAAATAGAATAATATCTGTCTGCAAGAAGGGAAGGGAAGTGGGTTGTGGGCTTATTGATTATCAGCTCTGACAGTGAATTTGGGTGTCTCTTGTAAAAAAAATTGTATTACTTATAAGACCACTTTAGGTCAAGGTCCTTTCTGCAGATATATTATACCTGACATTACTTTTTGTAATATTTAAGGCTTATCAGGATGGACAGGTATTATGTAATGTTTGCTGTGAGGAAGATACGTTATTGCATCCGTGTATTTATACAGATACTCCTTTCTACATTCATCCAATTTTTTGTTTCTATCAAAAATTTTCATATGGATGTTTACATATTATTAACAAACACAATACCTGTGCATTGACAGATTATCAAATATCTTGTCAGAGATGTCATCTTGTGTATCACTCTTGCTTACATTGTCACCAGCACTTCGTGATGTGTCTCTGTCTTTTGTCTTAACATCTTCCTCTTCTGATACCACAATCTTTGGCTGTTTTGGCTGAAATACAAAATAAAAATTATGTTCCCAGGGAGGACTAGTGGGCTTTCTGATACTGAATTGAAAATTAATCAGGTAGGCAAAAGCATTATTGAAAATATTACAGCTTTAAGAATTTGGTTACTCCCTCCCCTCTATCAGCTGAGACCATCTGACTTTGAAGGCCATTGTTTCTACTTTCAAAGGAAACATTTTTGGTGTATGTTTACCTGTGAATAATGACCGACTTCTGGTTGAAATATTTATGGTGTATGTTAACCTGTAAATAATGACCAAATCCAACAAAATACCACTTTTCACCATGCTCAAAACTGGTTTTCATACACAGGTTTTACTGTACCGCAAAGTAAATGTTTTCATTATGCTTGATATTAATAAAGAATGTATTATTTCCCAAAATATTTACTTCATATTGAATTACTTAAACAGAAAAAAAAAATTTTCGGGCTAGTGGGTAATTATGATACTGGGACAGTTGTTTGATGCAAATGCCAACAGATTTTCAGTGTTTAGAATCAATAACACTTAATCCAGTCACATTAAATACATGAATGCACCCTACATCTTGTATTGATCATTATAAATGTCAATAGGGACTGCATCCAGTGACATGTGCAACTTAATATTGGTCAATATACATGGAGAAGGGCAAAAAACTGGTGACAGTTTGTTTCTTAGTATTTAATTCCATGGGGATGGATGCAAAAAGGTACCAAATGTGTCTGGATGTAGATGAGTATCAAATTTAGAAATAGTTGCTATGAGCATCTGTGGTTAAGATGTGAAGCTTGCAGCCGTGGAAACACTTGCCTGTTACCAATGTGAGTTTGAAACCTTACCTGGGTGTACAATTTTTCATATGAGGAAGCCATCCAACTTCAAATGAGCAGGGAAAATTCAAAAGTGGCCTTTTCAGTCTGAATTTAATCACACTCTGTTTATATTTTCATTTTGGTTTCATTTTTGTTTTGGCATGAACAGCATTGACCCTGACCCCAAGTTAGACAAAATGGCAATGCTGGAAAGCTATGAAACAAAATTGTCATGGTTTTGCTTCAGGTATGTGGATTGTATGGCCAGTAGATAGTGATTCACAACATGTGATATAAAATTACATGAGTTGTATACATGTTGACAAATATTTTCGACCACAGTCAGTCAGTATCTGTCATAGATCAGTCATCGACCAGTAAATGTCACTTGACATTTCTTAATCAGTTTAACCATCAGTCATCCAGTAATACTTTAGTATGGTACATGAGACTTGTATAGCTAAAGTGGCTTCAACAGTAATGCCAAAGTTAAAGTAATTTTGCTTTTCACTGGTGGAAAACTCAGAAAATTTACAAGGAAGCGTCTGACAAGTTCATCCATTAATTCTTTTAAGATGCAAAATTCTCCGTGTGACTACACATTGTTGTACCCTATGTTGGTAAAACCTGGTATAGTTCAGCAGTTACTGTAGCTCATACGAGCTCATGTCTTTTGGTACAAGCTCGGGAATGCAGGTCACACCTGGAGTATATGTAAATAAACAAATTGTTTATTGTCATCCTGCATGCTAAATTTAAGAAGAAAAAATAAGATTACCAGTCCTGTAATACTGTTGACCATGTTGACATCGTTCTGTGACTTTCTTTTGTTGGCGGTATCTGGTGAATGCTGAGAAAGCCTGCTGCCTGGCTGGTCGACTGTGAGTTGGGACTTGCGCTTGTCTGGTGATGGTTGAATGATAAGCTTGTTGTCTAAAGCTTTAATCTTGTCCTTGAACGAGATAGCATCATCCAGGTCCTTCTCTCCAGGAGGTATATCGCTGTATATAGAAAATGATAGGTATATTCAGTTGAGGGCTTGGTGTACCCTAACTATAGAAGAATGTACTGGAATGTTTGGAATGTGTGCAAACTGTTCAAAGTAAAACCAATCAAAGACAGAATAGTCCCGAGATGAATGAGGACTATAATAAAAAGTCATGTTTTGGTTTGTAGCCACTAAATTCTCGAAAACTGGACTGGTTACGAGTGTATTCTATCTAATTCCATTGACAGCAATATCAGAAGAATGCGCAGAACCAGCTGAAAATGAAAATAATTACCTTGATATGTTAATTAGGAGATTATAGGCAAGATGTAGAATACATGAAAACTAGAAACTTTATTCAAGCTGTCTGTTCTTTTTCTACCAAAACCCATTTGACCTGGTAGCCCAACCGCTTAGCTCAGTAGGGAGAGCGCAGATCTATGGAACTCGGGGTAATGAGTTCGAGCCCTGGGTGAGGCATATATTCTCTGTGACAATTTGATAAAAAGCATTGTGTCTGAAATCATTCGTCCTTCACCTTGAAATAACTACAGATTTTTTCTGATTTAAATTTTCACAATTCTGTTCGTCTAAAAGTCAACAAAATTTAATAACAATGGCAAATCTGTCTATTGAACAGTAATATAGTACTTGATAGTTTCCCATCCCCCCACTTCCCCTGCTGGTTTAGAATGCTATTTACAATCATATACTAAAACAAAAGCGTAACCAAAAACAATGAATCTATGGTATACCGGTAATCTATAGGATGCATATTAGTTGCATAGCTGAGTGGCAGATTGATGTAAATATGCTCAATGAAAGTATTAATGTATGTCTCATTATACAATATGTATGCTTCTTCATACAGCTTACAGCACAGCTATTGCTGATACCATCTTACTTCTGTGCAGATTATCTTTTACTAACAGGAGACAAACCCACTTAGTTGTTTTTAGCTCATCTGATTTTTTGAAAAAAAATGATGAGTTATTGTCATCACTTGAGCGGTTGTCGGCGTCGGCGTCTGCGTCGGCGTTGCCTGGTTAAGTTTTATGTTTAGGTCAGCTTTTCTCCTAAACTATCAAAGCTATTGCTTTGAAACTTGGAATACTTGTTCACCATCATAAGCTGACCCTGTATAGCAAGAAACATAACTCCATCTTGCTTTTTGCAAGATTTATGGCCCCTTTTGTACTTAGAAAATATCAGATTTCTTGGTTAAGTTTTATGTTTAGGTCAACTTTTCTCCCAAACTGTCAAAGCTATTGCTTTGAAACTTGGAATACTTGTTCACCATCATAAGCTGACCCTGTACAGCAAGAAACATAACTCCATCTTGCTTTTTGCAAGATTTATTGCCCCTTTTGGACTTAGAAAATCAGTTTTCTTGGTTAAGTTTTATGTTTAGGTCAGCTTTTATCCTAAACTATCAAAGGTATTGCTTTAAAACTTGCAACACTTGTTCACCATCATAAGTTGACCCTGTACAGCAAGAAACATAACTCCATCCTGCTTTTTGCAAGATTTATGGCCCCTTTTGGACTTAGAAAATATCAGATTTCTTGGTTAAGTTTTATGTTTAGGTCAACTTTTTTTCATAAACTATCAAAGCTATTGCTTTGAAACTTGCAACACTTGTTCACCATCATAAGCTGACCCTGTACAGCAAGCAGCGTAACTCCATCCTGATTTTTGCAATAATTATTGCCCCTTTTGGACTTAGAAAATCATTTTCTTGGTTGAGTATTATGTTTAAGTCAACTTTTCTCATAAACTATCAAAGCTATTGCTTTAAAACTTGCAACAGTTTTTCACCATCATAAGTGGACACTGTACATCAAGAAACATAACTCTATCCTGCTTTTTGCAAGAATGATGGCCCTTTTTAGACTTAGAAAATCATGGGTAGGACAATATTTCTATTACACAAAAAAAATCAGATGAGCGTCAGCACCCGCAAGGCGGTGCTCTTGTTTTTTCCTAGGTGGAACTCTTTTTCACATGAACTGACATTTTGATTTGAATAAAAGAAATAGAATGTTTCAAATTGTAGATAAAGATTCTTTGTAATACAAAAGGAAAGTCGGTCACGATATATTGTAATAATAAAATATCTTATAATGAGTGTTGATATAGTCTGAACTCAGCAAAAAATCTTTCCCAGCAACCAAACCAGAATATACACAAGCAGTTATTTTAGAAATTTTCAGCATTAACTTATTTTTGTTGTTGTTTTATAATACACATGTTTCATGGGAATTTTAACAGATAAAATGAAAATGAAGATATTAAATGAGGGAGGTTTTTTTTCTCCTTATAAGATCAGGCAGTGATTTTTTTATGCCCCCGAAGGGAGGCATATTAGTTTTCAACTGTCTGTCCGTTCGTTCCTTCGTTTATTAGTTCGTTCGTCACAAAGTTAACTTTTTGCATGAAGGCACTTTACTCGCGAACCACTGCACCCAGGACCTTCAAACTTCACATGCTGATAGTACTTATTGAGTACACGGCCCCTACTGACTTTGGGGTCACCAGGTCATAGGTCAAGGACACCAGGTCAAAGGTCAAGGCGCTGTTGGGGGGCGGATTTGTCACCATTAGTGACAGCTCTTGTTTTATTCTTCAAAACAACCAGAGGCTTTCTGAAGGGGAAAATATAGCACAATAAACCCCCATTAAAGGGAAAACTTTAAATGATTTGATTTTCATGATAACAGGCACAGTACATAATTATTTGCAAGAACTGATGCAAATTTTCTTTCTGATGAGAAGTAAACATAGTTAATGTGACTTAATTATCAGTCGATAGTAAATTTGAAGCAACTTTGAATTGGGGTTGAAAAATAAATAACTTATGCATTAATTATGTAACATTTTCTTTAAAATCCAAAGGGAAAATATAGCTATTTTTGTCTAGAGGAAACAGCCTGTATTCGGCTGTAAAAAAATAGCAAAAAAGAAACTGTCAGGTGATTCCATTCTGCTAATTCTGTTATATGTGAAAAGAAAAAAGCAACTAACACTTGGTATTATCAGTTACACATTACCTTGGATTGAATAGTTGTGATGGGTTCTTGTTGTCAGCTAGTGACCTCTCAGTGTTAACCTTTAACCCTTTATCTTCTGCTTCCTTAGAATCCTCCTTATCAAGCTCATCCAGTTTTTCTTCTTCTTCATTCTGCGGCTTCTTCTTACAGCAACAACTAAATATTCCGATAATAATGCCGAGGCTGAATAAAGCCACAAGGGATGTACCTACAGCCAACATTGTCTCGGAAACCTCCGCTTGACCTCCTACTCCATTTTCATCATTCCTCACAGCAAGTTGTAAACTTTCAGTGTTTGCTATTCTCATATCATGCTTTGTTTCATCTTTGTCATTTATTGTTTTGAATTTCACATTTACACTTGTATCTACATTTTCTAGAGAGTTCTGAGCTGAAGTGTCTGATTCATATTGCAAATCTTGAGAATTTCTGCGTGGAATTTGAGCAGTTTTTGTCTTTGATCCTCCGCTCTTAGAATTCTTGGAATGTTTCCCAATCTGGTACGACTTGAAAATCCGGAAAGAATGTATTTTTGTGGAATTTACAACATTTTCATTTGCGTAGTCAGGTGACTCATTGCTTGACTTAGAGTCGATGTGATTGGCACTTTGTGGTCTTGAAGGTAATTGTTGAGCACCGTTATGATTGGCAAGCCATGTTTTTCCTGAGGGTTTATCAGCAAGGGAATATTGCACGTGTTTTCCGGACTTGGATGAAACTGGACTAAATTTAGGGTTAGGAAGACTTTGAAGCATGGGATTCTGGACGGAATCTGGCACAATGGGCAACAAATTCACAGTTTGTGCCAAAACACACACAAGTACAGTTATCTTCAAAAATAATTTAGTAATACTACTTACGTACCTCATTATATCCATCTTTTGGACATGTTGTATCTAAATCAAGAAAGAATTCTGATATGTTGTGCGTGTTATAATATGTATGAACAATAACTAACTATTTCGTAATTCACTGAATATATCCTTCCACTTGAAACTTGTTCACACTCTCCCTATTTTCTTCAGTGGCAAACACAAGTGATATCCACTTAAAAAATGCATTCTTTGAATCAACATAATTCCTTTTTTACACTCTGTATTTATTTCCCAGTATTTATTTCCCACACTTATTTTCTTCTGCTATTCAAACACTGGGTTAAGTACATGTTGGTACATTTCATTAAAGAAAGCAAGCATTTGTATGATGCAGATTTGATCCAGATCACCTGGACTCCCCCACATTGATTAAGTAGATAAGAGTATGTTCTAGAGATGTTATCACTTTGTACATTTCTTGTTTTTCTGAACTGGTAAACTTCCTTGTTCTGGTCTTCAGTTGATAGACTCACTTCTTACCTGAAATAGAATGGAACAATTATAATTACCATAGAATTCCTAATAAGACACTTTCTGTGTTAATTTATGGTTTTTATAGATCAATTACGTTTGTCTGACAGAAATATGTTTTGTTATACATTTGCGTGTGGGGTTGTCAGTTGCCTAAATCTTGTAACAGTATGTTATGATATACTGATTTACAGTACATTATTACGATTAAACTCCAAATGGTAGTCATGTGACTACCCAAGACCACAAAGACTTGCGGCAGGACTTCTCTATGGTCATAATCTAAGTTGTATTCTCTCCCAGTGTAACTGCATATCCAGGGGCTTGCATTGTGGAATTTCTGAACATTTATACAATGAAGAATAAGTGAAGAATTATATTAATGTTCCCTTTGTTGTTAACTATTTATCTCAGAACATTCTTAAACCTCTAAATTCAGAGACAGTTCCTGTTTTGCTATCATTTTGCAACTGTTATACTTATACTGATATGTGATTACAATATTTTACAGTTCATGTGCCAGTTTAGAATGAACTTCTATCAGCTGGATGATATAAAAAACAAAATCTGGTATTGTTGTTGCTCTGCAACATATGCAGGGAGTGCTAAACAATTGAACTATTTTCTCATGTTGCGGTATGTAAGAATTCAATAACAGCTGTATTGAAGATGTTTCCATTATTGTTTGCATGATTTTATGTGTGAGTTAACTGAAGAAGTTCTGATTTTATCCATGTGCAAACAAAATTTATGGAAGAAAATGGTTCTAAAACTACATATTACTTGTAGAAGAAGTATTTTACTTAAGGTTGTTGACACATAATGATACCTGGTGGTTATTGTTCAACAAGGTACTTTTTATAAGGTTTATGCATGGGTTCAGGCCGCAGTGAGTGATAACGAAAACTATGTGATGCAAGCTTAATCAACAGCCAAAGAAATACAGTGGAACCTGCTTTAGTGGCCACCTGTATTAAGCAACCTTTTGCCTTAAGCAATCTGAGTAAGCTGACTTCCAGAATTGAATATTTTTTTAATTTTTGCCTGACTTGAGTAGCCACATACCTTAAGCAGTCAAATCATGTCGCTCCCTTGGCTGGCTGGTTAATACAGGTTTGATTGTAGCGATGAATTACGTGATTACAGACCCACTACCTTAAAATTGAATGGATTTCGTTCTTTTTCACACATTGATCACAAGTCTTTTTTGACATTATTGATTATCAATTTTATCAATTTTTGAAAATTTATTTTTTAAAGATTAAAATATCATGAATTAATGCTACCTTTCATTGATATCTTATCTTAAAACGTATTACCTGTATGACTGATAAATTCCAATATTGTTATATGATAGATCAATTTACAAAATACACAATTTCAAATTTCTACCATACTTTTCAGATTAATAATGTCCTATTTCTGTGCTTGTAAAGATCTATATAAAATATGTTTTGTAAATAAGAATCAAATGGTGAAAGGGCATGCTAGAAAGGGAAAATCTTGTTTTAACAACTAAAGTAGGGGGAGTTAAGCGTTGTAATGAAAATTGTATTTTTCAAGAATATGTTACCCTTAAGAAGGAAAAATGACTTAAAAGTGCCTCAAGTTGTGTTTTAAATTGTATAGCTCAGTATGTAAGGAGTTTTGGTTGGAATACATATAAAAGAATAAAGATTTTTGGAGAGGGGAGTGGGGTTGAATAATAAATTGGCCATACAAGAACAGCACAAAAAGGCTGGTGCATAGGTTTCATCAGTTATTGATAGTCATATGAGCCGTGCCATGAGAAAACCAACATAGTGGCTTTGCGACCAGCATGGATCCAGACCAGCCTGCGCATCCGCGCAGTCTGGTCAGGATCCATGCTGTTCACTAACAGTCTCTCCAATTCCAATAGGCTTTAAAAGCGAACAGCATGGATCCTGACCAGACTGCGCAGATGCGCAGGCTGGTCTGGATCCATGCTGGTCGCAAAGCCACTATGTTGGTTTTCTCATGGCACGGCTCATATGGTATTATAGCAGTAAGTACATAGCTTCAGCTGTCTGTGTTAGGGGGCCTTGATGACTTTGCTGAATTTGAAACACTTGCATCCTCCTCCTTGTGGGTTAGAGCTCTGCAAGAAAACCGTACAGCTGGCTTGCCACAGGTAAGTAATTCTACCTAGGTTCCTGCCATTACCTCTAATAATGCCTAGGAACACAGACTTTTTTCTACACCATTACAGCTAATAAGGCATTACATATCACATACTACCATTAAAACCCAAGGAATGAAAGCTGTCTCTATGGGTTATGAGACAGTTGATGAAGCCAAGATTGGAGAAGCCAGCCTTCAAACAACCATCCTCCCACCCCATGCAAACATATAGACTTCCATCCCTTGCAGACACACATACTCGCATGCCAATGGCTGTCATGTCATATTTCTAACTGTAATACATGTTTCTGCAGATGTTATAAATGTTACAGAATGCCAGATAGTGTTTTGATACAATGAATATTGATAGATACAAAGTAGATTCTTTAATACTGAGATCAGGTGATTCATTGCATTGATTACCAATTCTGCATGTCAACACATGGTCTACATGCAGCTCATCATACAGTCAGAGTTCAAAGTCTAGACATCCGCAATTACATTCCTGTACACCTCTACAGTCTGATGTAAAACAGTAGTGATTAATTTTTATGCTGTTAGAAACTAACAAATAATAAATGCAAACTGATTTTACTTTCATCAAAGCCGAAAGAGGGTCACGATTTATACTGTTAGAAACAAACAAATAATTAATGTATAATTAATATGTAATGTATAATTAATATGTAATGTATAATTAATATGTACTGATTTGATTGTGTCAGTCTCATAATTATGGGTCAGTATTTTGTTCTGTTTTTGTAACTAACTTGTAACTATTTCCCTGCAAGAGCGGAAAAAAGACAGGGCTTAAAATTGTCTCACAGAAAAAAAATGGAATGGTTGGTATGTTTGGGTATTGGTAGGTGTTACTTGTTGAGATCACTGCAGGATAAAATTTGTAAGGTCTTTAGGTCCTGCTGGCTATGCGACCCCTTTATCTGGAAGGAAGATGTTTATTTTCCTGTCTTGGTTAACAACTCTTTAAATTTTTGTAGATGACATATTGTTTGGTAAGAAAAATTTTGAAATTAAAATTGTTATTGAATTCCTGGCATTCTTTATGTCAGTTCTTCATGCCTGTTCTCTTCAATTGTCGAAAATAGAAAAACTACTGTAATTGCTTTAGTAATAACTTTTTTCTACCGATTATTCTTATAAGACAATAATCAGATTTTATAAAGGAGATAAAAGAAATATTTTGGTATTAATTCGGAAACAGGAAGAAAAATAATGTCCTCCGATTTAAATATATTAGGTTATCAATCTATATAACTTCCTGTCATGATGAGTCATATTTCATATAAAGGGTAACAATGCTGCTTTATATATTGCCTGTATGATATTTTTTGTCAATTTCTTCCCTCTTTAAAAAGGTCATTATGAAATATTTATTCAGTTTTTGTTGCAAATAACTGTAAATTTTAATGTCAGAAATTCTACTTTATAGCTTGACTTTTTAAAGATTGGACTCAACCAAGTTCTTGAATGTAAGCTGGTATTTCAGAAACCAGAATGTGAGAATGGATTGAAACTTCACACACTTATTTACAGTGATAAACTGACTTATACTGCTCAGGTTCCGTAACTCTGTTGCTTCTTTACAATATTATGCCCCTTTGTTAACACTGCAATTTTTTCTAAAGTTTTCGTATTTAAGCTGGTATCTCAGTACCCACTAATTGGAATGAATTAAAACTTCACACACTTGTTCACTGTGATGATCTAACCATACATTACACAGGGTTTATAACTCTACTGTGCAATTTTACAAAATTATGTCCCCTTTATAGACTTGGCAATGTTTTCTTAAGTTTTGTATGTAAGCTGGTTGCTCAGTACCCACTAATGGGAATGGATTATAACTATACACACCAGTCCTGTTCATAGTGATGAGTTGACATGCATTATACAGTTTCCACAACTCAGTTTTGTGTTGGTTACAAAATTATGCCTCTTTTTTTCGACTTAATATTTATTCAACTTACAAGGCAGTTAAATAGTTGAGCATTGCTGTCCTCTGACAGCTCTTGTAAATAGTTGTTGAAGTACATTGATAATTATAAAGCGCTTATGTTATAAATATGCTGTTTAAATTAATAGCTATTAAATTTTCAGAGTTGTCCTTATGCATATTTCTTCACATTAAGTGGCTATGTGATTAAGGTTTTGGCATACCTAAACTAGCGATATCAACAGAAAATTTACTTTATGAAATAAATGTCAGTGGTTTTAATATGTATAAATTATCAAACTCATTTTGCAGTTCATTTCATCAAATTTGGTCAGGAAATGTATAATTTTACCACCCCTGTTCTGTCACTGGCTGTCAGCTTTCAGCATTAAGTGCAAGAAAGCACTAACAGATATTGAAAGGCATTAAAGACCAAGCTAATGGAACTTCTTAATTACTATGCCAGAAGTGGATACAATTCAAATATAAGAGACAAACCTGAACAAATTAAAAGAGTTATCTCTCTTGATTGCCCCTTATTTTGGTGTTGCTACCTAAACACAGTTTTTGTACAAAACATGTCTGTAAATTTCTATCAAGGATCACTTCTACAAAAGACTATAACAAGTAGATGGAAAGACTTCCAAAGATGAATTAACCTTTGACCAATTCTGCCTTTGCGACCAGTGCAGACTAAGTTCAACCTGCACGTCTATGCAGTCTGATCATGATCTGCACTGTTCACTGTTCAGTCGATAAATTTTCAGAAAACATCCCATTGAATAAAAAGTGGTACTGCCCAAAGTCACTGATGGACCAGTCCATTTTAAAAATTTACCTGGGTAAAGGTTAAAGTATTCACATGTATATTTCTCAATTTTATATGGCTTGATACCAGAACAGTGGTTCATTATTTAAGAAATTCTTCACACATCAAGTCACACTTAAAACTGTCAAAATGTGACAGGTCTTAAATTTCATTTTAATGTTTTGGGTGTTGTTTTTTTAAGCTTTATCTGTCTTAAAGTGGCTTGCTCACATTTTCCAGGTAAAAATTATAATATGAGCCACACAATGAGAAAACCAACATAGTGTGTTTGCGTCCAGCATGGATCCAGACCAGCCTAGGCATCCGCGCAGTCTGGTCAGGATCCATACTGTTAGCTTTCAAAGCCCATTTCAGTTAGAGAAACCATAAGCGAACAGCATGGATCCTGACCAGACTGCGCGGATGCGCAGGCTGGTCTGGATCCATGCTGGTCGCAAATCCACTATGTTGGTTTTCTCATGGCATGGCTCAATTATATAAAAACAAAATGTTTAAGATGCACATTATAAAGATGATAGAAAGCAGTCTACATTATAATATCGATTGTGTGCAGGTTTTCTTCAGTCTTTAGTAACTTTTTTATGCCACATATAAGTTATTCAGTATTTTGACTCTGCTGTGGACAAGTTGCTTTACATCTTTATACATTGTAATGTCATCCACAGTTCTGCTGATGAATACAACATGTGTTTTTCATATTTTCTATGATATGTGTTTCCATGGTTTTCTACAAAAAATACAATGAAAGAGATTTCAATGCATTAATGTGAAATTTAATAGCAAAATAATTCTGAATAGATTTGAAAATCATGTATTTTGTAAAGTGAAAAAAATGACGAAATGCATGATATAAGAAAGGATAATTAGAGATTTTTGCATTGAAAAGATCCTTGATTTTTACTTTTTCTCAGAAATCTTCTTATTCTGTTGAAAAAAAATACTGCTACAAAATCTGGCTGTTTTTTAAAGTTGACAAAATGGTGTGACAATTAAATCATCATGTAAAAAACTTAAATTACTAGTATAGATGTGAGAAATATTAAAAAAGAAATGTATCTTTTGACCTCTATCAGTGAATTCAGAAAAAGGATGCTAAGTAAAATATACTCATTTATTCTTAGTAAAAAGTAATGTATTGATTTCGACTGTCAGTATTATTTGAAAAGTGTCTCCCCATTTCAGGTCCAGACTCCTTGAATGAACAGATTTAATTCTCCTGTAAAATTTTACAAGTAAATTTCAAAAATATGATACCAAAGTAAATTGGTAGAAAATTGCAAGGTCATTTTGATGTATTGCAAAAGAAATTCCAAAGAAAAGCCTTTCAAGTGGCTTTTCAAGTTTGTTTTTTCAAAGTTGATAGCGTTGTTAAGTGCACAACAACGGTTCCACTAAAAGTTTTCTCCAAGGCTAATTATGATATATCAAACAGCAAGATAAAGGAATTATGGAAAAGTAGATATACTTATTTTGAACATGTTGAAGCAGGTATGTATTGTAAAATAATAAGGTGTTTTATGAATTGTAAATAAGTGAATGCATTTACTTAGTATGTAACATTGCCAGGTAACCTTCACCCTTGTTTTGAACATTGAACTTCATTTTTTGGAGGGTTTGCCCCTACAGATTGTGGCACTGTTAAAATGATTTCCAGCACCAACAAATTTGTACACTTCTACAACATTGAAAGTACTCTCATTAATCGAGAATTATATGGTAGATCTATTTGCACTTTTTGCGCAATTATTGGAATTTTACCCTAAATTTGTCAAAGAAGATTCCTTACAACCTGTTGATACTTAGAAAATATTTATGATGGTGGGGAGGTATGCACTGAACCCAGTTTTTTTTATTACATTCCCAACATAAGCTTGAAAATATTGGGATTTCACCAGTAAGTGAGTTGTTTACATGGTAACCATAGTAACAGAAAATATATAAGTTCCTGTAAAAAGATGAACAAGTTTGTTATCTGCCTGATATCATGGCCTGATCAGTTGTAAGTAAACAGAAAATGAAACAAATGATGATTTGTCTGTCATAGCAGCTTATCTACCTAAATATTTAAAACAGCAGTCAGATGAACCAACAGGGAGTGTAAGATGGTACAGTAGTTCTTTCAATAATTGCACCCTTACAATAATGAACCCAAATTGCCATGCGATTACATGCTGTTGTTTGCTATTTTGGCCATAATTGTAGCTCAAGGATTACATAATTTTATGTAAAAACGGAGAATGCTGAAAATCGGGTATTCTGAGGGAAAATCACAAAAAGGTATGCATGCAGGTAGTAATGCTTAAGTCCATCAGTTTGTCCGTCAGTCTGAAACACTTCATTTTTAAACCATTCAAGGGATTCTTTAGAAACTAATTACAACAAGATATGTCTTGCACAAGAGTTGGGAGTCGCATCTCAAAGGAGTGTCACACTATGGGGGCATTCCTAATTTACTTTATGCTAGTGGCATCTCTTGTTCATTATTATCAATAGCATATCATATTACTTTCCTGTAAAGATTCATTCAATGGATAGATGTTTCAAAGGAAGTACAGCTCTTATCTAAGGGAAATTATATGCTGAATGCTCAAGTATTTTACTATTTTCCTTAATATAGTACATACAGATCCTGTTTCTAGAAAGCATAACTTAAATAAAGCTGATATAAAAACATGTGTTTTCTTTTGACCACATCCTGTTATGTTTTTCTGTACACACAAGGTATAAACAGTTTTGAAGACCTGGTAGTATCACATATTCAGAATCTGATTGGTTGATTTTTAGCTCAAAATTGAAATTTACCAATGACAGGACAGCATTCAGAGACTGGTCTCAAATTGACAAATGACAGGGCAGCATTCTGAGACTGGTCTCAAATTGACCAATGACAGGGCAGCATTCTGAGACTGGTCTCAAATTGACCAATGACAGGGCAGCATTCTGAGACTGGTCTCAAATTGACCAATGACAGGGCAGCATTCTGAGACTGGTCTCAAATTGACCAATGACAGGGCAGCATTCTGAGACTGGTCTCAAATTCTGACAGGACAGCATTCTGAGACTGGTCTCAAATTGACCACTGACAGGACAGCATTCTGAGACTGGTCTCAAATTGACCAGTGACAGGGCAGCATTCTGAGACTGGTCTCAAATTGACCAATGACAGGGTAGCATTCTGAAACTGGTCTCAAATTGACCAATGACAGGACAGCATTCTGAGACTGGTCTCAAATTGACCAATGACAGGGCATCATTCTGAGACTGGTCTCAAATTGACCAATGAGAGGACAGCATTCTGAGACTGGTCTTAAACTGACCTATGACAGGGAAGCATTCTGAGACTTGTCTCAAAACTCAGTTTAAAAGCTTTAAAATTGTCAGCATCTTTTACCAATTCACTCTTATCCTGCTAAGTTTCTAAAACGGACTACACTATCTTTCAATTTGTAAATTAATCAAACTTTGTTATTTGATGTACTTTGATAATAATTTGTGCTGTGACAGCTTTTGCATATCAACTAAAGGTCAAGCTAAATCTACATGAAAATAAATATACTTACATGTCTTAATCCACATAAAACACATGTTTTAGAACCTTTAATAATACCTCATTATCTTACTGCATGACTGTTAAACCACAAGTATTTTTTATTAACTACCAGCTTGTATGAATCATGATCGAAAGCTATTTTTACCATCAGCGATATTCCACTTGGCTGTGTCAAGTGTATCGGAATTTCCTGTTAAAGGGACTTTTCCAAAGTACTTCTGTGTACATGTTTCACATGCTCAATACATTGTTTATATTTTAGTATTATCGTTAATGTATTATTTTTGGTAAAGTCATGAAACTAATAATCCATCAGTCTTATAAAATGTTTATGAATGAATTCAGTTGCAATATTTATTTTGTATAGATACACATAAATTTCACTTTGTACTCAATAGCGATATCAAAATGTAAATGAAGTACATTACTTACCTATTTTAAATGATATTCAAGGTTATGATGTAGAAGCTTGAAGGCAGATTTACTACATGTCCCGGCAGTTTTTAACCGCTAAATCGTGTCTTATTAAACCAAAACATAAGTACCTTTAACATGTTCATATCCAAAGCGATCCAGTCGCATGTCAAAATGATATTAGATCCAAAAATATCTTTTGTTGGCTTAAACCCTTTTTTTTAACGATCTCACTTCGGTTTTGTACTATAGTGAAATTGCATTTCTTTGTATAAAATTTACACAAACATTAACTTGGAGAAAAAAGGCTATGAAAACATACGAATGCACCGAGTGACCTTACAGTAGCCATTTACCAAACTGGTGGTTAATTAGATATGTCCGATCAGTGGAGATCTGCAGTGTCAAATAGCCAGAGGCCAGTTGATCTGACATGTACAATTAACCAAATACACAATTCGTCCTAGTTGTGCCTTCAATATTTATAGATATTTACTTCATATTGCTTAAGCTGATTATATTTTGTATCCTATTACAAAAATAACTGAAAACATTCCACAAAACTTGAGCCCCAGCCATTTTAATTGAGTTGTAAACATATCAAATTATCAATATTTACCTGAAAATGTTAGTTTCATTAACTATCCTTTGCTTTCAAGTATCATCTAAAATATTTCCAGTTTTCATTTTGATTATTTCTTGCAAAATCCAAACAATAGAAAAAACTACCGACTAAAGACACCACAAAATCTGAATCTGATTACACTGTAATATTTATCCAGTCTTTACCCTCTAATTGATTATTCCAATTAATGGATGCTTTTATGTGATGATCAGCTGCCTTTTGTGTAGATTTACACAGGAGAGATCACTGCTGCATGATTCAGCATCAGATACTCCATGTGTAGTTTATTGATTTGTGTGTGTATTGATTTTTGAAAACATCCTGTAGTCCAAGGGAGTCAGCTAGATTAAGGTGGCAGAGACAAATTTTCAGTGCAAATTTTTGTTGTAATTTTAAGTTGTTGGAAAAAATTTAAGGATAGATGGAAATATTGGCTAGTTTCCCTAGAATTAATTGATAGATTTATTCTGTATTTTTGCACTGATTTTGTAATACCTGTGGTATTTCAAAGTTATGTAACTTAGTTATTATTTTTGTTTTACACAATCATATATTAGCCTTTGTAGTAATGTGTCTTCCCTTAAACTGGTTTAAACGTGTTTAGGTAAGGCAATTTAAGTCAAAGTACAGGAAAGAATTTTTGGGATTTTTATGCCCCCGAAGATGGGCATATTAAAATCGCACTGTCCTGTGCGTGCGTCTGGTAAATTCTTGTCCGGGCTGTAACTCTTCCATCCATAAATGGAATTTGGAATAACTTGGCATAAATGTTCACCATAATGAGACCATGTGTCATGCACAAGACCCAGACCCCTAGCTCCAAGGTCAAGGTCACAGAGGTCAAAGGTTAACATGGTCTGTTTCGTGTCTGGTCCATAATTCTGCCATCCATGAAGGGATTTTGAATCAACTTGGCATAAATGTTTACCATAATGAGACGACATGTCAAGCGCAAGACCCAGACATTTAGCTCCAAGGTTAAGGTCACACTTTTAAGTCAAAGGTTAACAGGGTATGTTTTGTGTCCGGCCCATAACTCTGCCATTGATGAAGGGATTTTGAAATTACTTGGCATAAATGTTCCCCATAATGAGATGAGATGTCATGTGCAAGACCCAAACCCCTAGCTCCAAGGTCAAGGTCACACTTAGAAGTTTCTTGTCTGGTCCATAACTCTGCCATTTATAGAGGGATTTGAAAATAATTTGACACAAATGTTTACCATATTGAGATGTGTCATACTTATGACCGAGGCCTCTTAGGTCAAGGTCACAAAATGATATGTGATTTTTTGTGCATACAACTTTGGCATTCTTGGGCCTACTTTGGGGGCATTGTCACCAGTAGTGACAGCTCTTGTTTTTTGTAGGCATTGTTGAAATTAATGTTTAAATCTTATATATAGGGGACATTTTTTCCTTTGATCTTATGGTATGGTGATATATCATCATAATTGTAACTGTGTTCACATAAAAGATTAGGTTAATATGGCAACAAAATAAGTTAATAGACTATTCATCTTAATAAAAAGGGAATAAAAAAAACAGGCTCTAATGCAGCAAAAAAAATATTAAAGACCAAAGTCAAAAGATATGATATTTATTCACCAAGTAAGTTCAGCTCACACCCACCACCACCACCAACAACTTCTAGTAATTAGAAAAAATCAGTCTTACCAGATCGGGTCAGTCTGAAGGTTTGTTTTCCAATTTTATGGCAAAGCAGTCAATCAAATTAAACTTGGATAATCAAAAAAAAAAAATTAAAAAAAGAAAAAAAAGTCGTTAACTGCTGTGTTTAAAAGAAAAAGGCTTTTCTAACTCTAAAGATATGATCTTTTGAAAAAGTGAGTATATCATAATTATGGTAGTGTTACATGATTATATGACATGGTATAAGTGCTACTTCTCATGTAACAAATAAATTGTTCAGGTCTTATATTACATGATGGTCATAAATGAAAAATGACACAAAATTGTCAAAATAAAGTTTGCACTTAGATATCTTGATAAAACCACTGTTTCCTGATTCCCTGATAAAGGATTATGTTTTTTGCATGAAAAATCAAAGGATGTGGTTATATCATGGGTATGTTTCAGCCAGGTTTAGCAGAAAGTCATAGGTTCGAACCATGCCAAGTTAATATTCACCCTTATCTGCCCCACTGCCTTTTCTATTGCAGACTGAAACCCCAAACTGACTTTACAAAAATTTAACAAATGTGCCACGCCATGAGAAAACCAACATAGTGGTTTTGCGAGCAGCATGGATTCAGACCAGCTTGCGCATCCATGGATGTGTAGGCTGGTTTGCATCCATCCATGCTGGATGCAAACACACTATGTTGGTTTTCTCATGGCGCAGCTCAAATAATAGACACATACTTATTTACACCAATACTGTTAAGTGTAAGTATAATTATATTTATCTGACTTCAGCTTTAAAAACAATGTACATGACAGCATCATACATACATAATGTTTTTACCTTCTGTTTCCTCACAAATTAATCCATAATTTTATTCCAGCCATCAAGCAGAACAGGTGGAAAAACAATTAAGTAGTGTTTTTGTGTAATAACTGATTTACAGTAATAAAACTTGGCATAGATTTCTCACAGTAGTTATAGAGATTGATTACCCTATGTCTTTACTACCTGCACAAAATGATATTCCCATGCATGCATAGTGAACAGCAGTGATAGTGTATTACTTCAGGTTCATGTTGCTGTATATTGTATGTATGTTAAATGTAAAAGTGGTATTTTCCTATTGTAAGGCAGATGATGAAAAATGGTTTGGTTTATTGTTAACAAATATATAGCCTTAGGTTGTAAGATGAAATTGATTTGGGCTGAATTATTTGTTACTTTTTATACGCCCGTTTGAAAAACGGGACGTATTATGGGAACGCCCCTGGCGGGCGGATGGGCGGTTGGGCGGGCGGGCGGGCGGGCGGCGTCCACAGACCTTGTCCGGAGCATATCTTCTACATGCATGGAGGGATTTTGATGAAACTTGGCACAGTTGTTCACCATCATGAGACGGAGTGTCATGCGCAAGAACCAGGTCCCTAGGTCTAAGGTCAAGGTCACACTTAGAGGTCAAAGGTCAAATTCAAGAATGACTTTGTCCGGAGCATATCTTCTTCATGTATGGAGGGATTTTGATGAAAGTTGGCACAATTGTTCATCATCATGAGACGGAGTGTCATGCGCAAAAACCAGGTCCCTAGGTCTAAGGTCAAGGTCACACTTAGAGGTCAAAGGATACAAGAATGAAAAATTCAAGAATGACTTTGTCCGGAGCATATCTTCTTCATGCATGGAATGATTTTGATGTAGCTTGGCACAGTTGTTCACCATAATGAGAGGGAGTGTCATGCGCAAGAACCAGGTTCCTAGGTCTAAGGTCAAGGTCACACTTAGAGGTCAAAGGATACAAGAATGAAAACTTTGTCCGGAGCATATCTTCTTCATGCATGAAAGGACTTTGATGTAGCTTGGCAAAATTGTTCACCATCATGAGACTGAGTGTCATGCGCAAGAACCAGGTCCCTAGGGGTAAGGTCAAGGTCACACTTAGAGGTCAAAGGATACAAGAATGAAAACTTTGTCCGGAGCATTTCTTCTTCATGCATTGAGGGATTTTGATACAACTTGGCACAAATGTTCACAAGCATGAGACGGAGTGTCATGCGCAAGAACCAGGTCCCTCGGTCTAAGGTCAAGGTCACACTTAAAGGTCAAAGGTCAGATACAAGAATGACTTTGTCCGGAGCATTTCTTCTTCATGCATGGAGGGATTTTGATGTAACTTGGCACAATTGTACACCATCATGAGACGGAGTGTCATGCACTGGTCCCTTCTTTTGAATTACTTCCCTTTGCTGTTACTATAAATAGCTTATATTGTAACTTTTTCATTACAAGTCGTAGGGAAAAATCGAGACCACTTTTCTGTAGTACAACATGCATGTTACATCCAATTCTGAGGTGTATTTTGAGCTATCTCTACCTGGTAAGGATTTTTTTGTGGACTTGTAATTTTTTTTTTTCGATTTTTTTTTTTTTTTTTTTTTTTTTTTCTCTTTAAAGATTAACTTCCCTTAGTTGTTACTATAAATAACTTACATTGTAACTTTTTTATAATTGACCGTAGGGAAAAACCAAGACCACTTTTCTGTGGTACAACATTGATGTTACTTTCAAATTTTGGGTGTATTTTAAGGTATCTCTACCTGGTAAGGATTTTTTTTGTGGACTTAGAAAAATAAAAGAATTACAATAATTTCTAAAAAAAAACAACATTGTAAACAACTAGAAAATTAAAATTCCATTTGCAAATACAGGTGCTAGTGTAAACAAATTTGCTGTGACGGGCGTATATTGTGACATTCTGCACCCTTGTTCAGATTTTGTTCAAACTTGGTAGTAATGATGTGTGTTAATCTGTTTGTGCATATTCTGGTTAAACTTTTCAGATTTTCTCCAAACTTGGTAGTAACTCTGTATGTTTTGTAATCTGTTTGTGCATATTCTTCTTCTACAAGTTCAGATTAAGCTTTCCAAACAGTTTTCAGATTTTCTTTAAAGCTGGTACTTGTAGTTACAAATATGTGTTATTCTTCTTCTGTGAATTCATTCAGCATTTGCAACATCAGATTTAACTTTCAGTACTGTTTTCAGATCTTCTTCAAACTTAGTAGTAACAATGTATGTCAGGGGCCTCCGTGGCCGAGTGGTTACGGTCGCTGACTTCAAATCACTTGCCCCTCATCGATATGGGTTTGAGCCTCACTTGGGGCATTGAATTCTTCATGTGAGGAAGCCATCCAGCTGGCTTACAGAAGGTCAGTGGTTCTACCCAGGTGCCCGCTCATGATGAAATAATGCACGGAGGGGCAACTGGGGTCTTCCTCCACCATTAAAGCTGGAAAGTCGCCATATGACCTATCATGTGTTGGTGCGACGTTAAATCCAACAAAAAAAACGTGTGTTAATCTGTTTCTTCTAAAAGTTCAGTTCAAACTGTCCATACAGTAAATGAAGGGAGAGGTTAATGGAACATAAAATTATCATTAGTTCGCCTGCAAAAATTGGAAGGTAGATGTAACCTTGTTTGTTGGTATCCGGTAAATCTTTAAAGCTATGTTCCAGTATGTTGTATCTTTCAGCCATTAGTCAAGTTTTGAAAAATCTGCTACATTTTGGGGAGAAGACAAGATCTATATTAATATAGTTTTATGTTGCATATTGCAGCCACTGTTAACGTTTAAGAATCACCTACGCTGTTGAAGAAATACTTGTATCAATATTAAGTTGCTGTATATTTTTACGCCACAGGTGAATTTCTGGAATCACCTATACTATATTAACCTTTAGCCTGCTGGCGGCGAATTATTCTGTCTTTGCAACCAGTGCAGACCAAGATCAGCCTGCACAGTCTGATCATGGTCTGCACTGGGAGCTATTCAGTCAGTAAATTTTCAGTGAACATCCCTTCAAATAATAAATGGTATTGCCCAAATTGAATGATGGACCAGTCCATTTTAGAAACTTAGCAGGGTAAAGGTTAAGAAATATTTGTATGAATGTTAATTTCAGCCACTGGTAAAGTTTAAGAATCGCCTATGCTATAGGATATCTGTTGTATATTTCAGCAGGAATCTCCTGTACTGTAGAAGAAATGCTTGTAAGAATATAAATTTGTTGTATATTTTAGCCCCTGGTAAAGTTCAAGAATCACCTGTATTATGAGGAGAAGGACCATTTGGCAGAAGCTGAAAGAAATTTGAAAACATCTCCAGGAAGTAAGGTGAGAATTCGCACAGTATGTCGCACAATATGAATTTCATTGTAACCTAGTAAAACAGTAATTAATGACAGCTTGTTTGTCCATACTTCTCGAATATGAACGTCTGTCATTTCATAGAAACAAAAAAGAAAACTTAAGAATATATATTGTCATCATTAATCATGACTTCTAAGTCTTGATAATATGGTCAAGTCAATACAAAATTTTGAAGTATTAAGTATGTAAAAAAAGGATTGGTGTAAAATCCAAAATGGTGTTTTTGTATTGGTAGAATATAATTGAAAATAAGAATATAACATAATGCACAATTTCAGCTAATGGGAATTTGACATTGAGTATATACATATAGTATTATTTGTATTTTGTAGATTGGCTTTTACCTGAATGGAAAATTTCAAGGTGTGGCATATGAGGATATCTTTGAAGGCACATATTACCCTGCAATCTCACTGTATAAACATGCTAAGGTGAGTACATGTGTCAGGAGTTCACTGCCCGCATGACTAGCCACTTTTAGGGAGCTTTACACTATCAGCCTAGGGTTCAAACTTCACATTCTGGAAGATTTTGACAGAATACTGTAAACTGGATGTCTAGGGTGTTAAATTTATTCAGTGATACGATAGTGAATAGTCCATTTCTTGCGCCTGTTAGCTGGTTATATTTTCAGCAATAAAATGGTTATTATGTCTTCCCTCCCCTCTAGGGGAGACATACTGTTTTTGCCCTGTCCGTCCGTACGTCACACTTCATTTCCGCTCAATAACTGGAGAACCATTTGACGTAGAACCTTCAAACTTAATAGGGTGGCAGGACTTATGGAGTAGACAACCCCTATTGTTTTTGGGGTCACTCCGTTAAAGGTCAAGGTCACAGGGGCCAGAACATGGAAAACCATTTCCGATCAATAACTTGAGAACCACTTGACCCAGAATGTTAAAGCTTCATAGGATGATTGGTCATGCAGAGTAGATGACCCCTATTGATTTTGGGGTTACTGCGTTAAAGGTCAAGGTCACAGGGCCTGAACAAGGAAATCCATTTCCGGTCAGTAACTTGAGAACCACTTGACCCAGAATGTTGAAACTTCATAGGATGATAGGTCATGCAGAGTAGAATACCCCTATTGATTTTGGGGTCACTCTATTAAAGGTCAAGGTCACAGGGGCCTGAACATGAAAAACTATTTCCGATCAATAACTTGAGAAACACTTTACTCAGAATGTTGAAACTTCATAGGATGATTGGACATGCAGAGGAGATGACCCCTATTGATTTTGGAGTCACTTAGTTAAAGTTCAAGGTCACAGGAGTCTGAACATGGAAAACCATTTCTGGTCAGTAATTTGAGTACCACCTGACCCAGAATGTTGAAACTTCATAGGATGATTGGTCATGCAGAGTAGATGACAACTATTGATTTTGGGGTCACATTTAAAGTTCAAGGTCGCAGGAGTCTGAACATGGAAAACCGTTTCCGGTCAGTCACTTGAGAACCACCAGACCAAGAATGTTGAAACTTCATAGGATGATTGGTCATGCAGAGGAGATGACCCCTATTTATTTTAGGGTCACTCTATTTAAGGTCAAGGTCACAGGGGGCTGAACATGGAAAACCGTTTCCGGTCAGTAACTTGAGAACCACTTGACCCAGAATGTTGAAACTTCATAGGATGATTGGACATGCAGAGTAGATGACCCCTATCGATTTTGGGGTCACTTAGTTAAAGTTCAAGGTCACAGGAGTCTGAACATGGAAAACCATTTCTGGTCAGTAACTTGAGAACCACCAGACCCAGAATGTTGAAAACTTCATAGGCTGATTGGACATGCAGACTAGATTACCCTTATTGATTTTGGGGTCGCTTGATCAAAGGTCAAGGTCACATGGGCCTGAACATGGAAAACAAATTCCATTCAGTAACTTGAGAACCACTTGACCCAGAAGGATGATTGGTCATGCAGAGGGGATGACCTCTATTGGTTTTGGGGTCACTCCATTAAAGGTCAAGGTCGCAGCAGATAAAAAATTGAAATCCGTTTCTGGTTTATAACTTTAGAACCATTTGACCTAGAACCTTCAAACTTCATAGGGAGATAGGAATAACATAGTAGATGACCCCTATTGTTTTTGGGGGTCACTCCATCAAAGGTCAAGGTCACAGGGGGCTGAACATAGAAAACTCTTTCCAGTCAATAGCTTGAGAACCACTTGACACAGAATGTTGAAACTTAATAGGATAATTGGACATGCAGAGTAGATGACACCAAATGATTTTGGGTCACTTGATCAAAGGTCAAGGTCACAGCAGCCCAAACATGGAAAACGGTATCCAGTTCATAACTTGAGAACCACTAGGCCCAGAATGTTGAAACTTAGTGGATGATTGGACATGCCAAATAGGTGATCCCTATTGCAGCCAACCATCAATGTCTCTTTGACTTTCGCTGTTGTCCCCTATTGACTTCTTGCATATACGACTATGCAGTAGGGGAGACATGGGCTTTTTTACAAAAGCATCTTCTAGTTATTAAATGATTTTCTGTGAATTGTCAAAATATTAAATGTGATTTGTACATTGAAAAATATCAAATATATTTTTCACTGGTAAGAAAGAATAGAATGTTCAAATTAAGTCAAAACATAAATAAATAGAAAATTTGTTTGTTTTACATGCAAAATCAAAATATCTTTCACTTATGAACACCATATCTTACATTTTCACCCGTGGCTATGCTACTTGTGAAAATATAGCATCTGTACTTCACTGTGAGAGATATTTCAGTCTTGCATTGAAGCAAACAAACATCCTCTATATAGGCATTCTAGGACCAAAGTAAATCCAGTGCCCATTAACTGTATAGTCATTAGATAATATTAGGTTATTAAACATTGTTCCGTACAATTAGGAGATATATTTGGAAGGATACGCAGCTGAGAAAACCATATTGGACGAGCCGCTGGCTGAGTCCAATATGGCTTTTCCAGCTGGGTACAAGTCCAAATAAATCTCGTATTGTACAGTACTATGATAAATAACCTTTTTATTCTATATCTATTTTATTTATTTTAAATTGAAAATGATTTACTGAATATTGTATTTCTGCCTTTTCTGATTTCAAGACACATAATCAAACTCTGCACATAGAGTGCCTACATCACCTGATTTACATTCAGAACATTTTCATGCGTTTCGGGCTTTATTGTGTGTTTAACCTGGGTCTGCTGAACGGTCCAAATAAGGAAAAAATACAGGATTTTTGTACGCACGTGCATCCAATACTGTAATATATTGTAAATAAATATAGAATAACAGTATTTAATTCAAAAGTGCTGAATTTCATGATTACATACTACTCTTGTTTTGTCATTTTTCAACCAAAAAATGATATGACCAAATATCCACAAGACAACAATACACATTAAATATATCTTTAGAATCATAGGTAGAACATTCATATCCCAACGTTCACTTCTGATAAATAGGTTTTTAAACTTGAAGAAAAGTTTGATGACTCTAATGCAGATAACTCTATCAATAGGCAAAATGAAGGTGGACAAGATTTGAACTGAATAAAAAATTATATTTGCTGAAGATGCACCAGGTAAGTCTAGCCTTGACTAGGCAATAAAACTGAGTTTGGAGACCAATCGCAATATGCTGCTGTGCCATTGGTCAGTTTTGGAACAGATCTCAGAATCAACCAATCAGATGTGGGAGTATTTAGACTGGTTTCCAAACTTTTTGTTACATTGGGTCTTTGCCTCACTTAGAAAATTGAGCAACTAAATCATTGGTGACTCAGGGATGGTTTCATTTCAGTGCTAGACTTCCTGTTAGAGTAAAGTTTACATGACTGTAGGACTTAAAACGTCTGAGATAAAGAATTCTCCAATAGTTTTAATAGCGTTTTCCAACCTGACATTGAAGTTTTCTTGAAATTCTCCATCCCTAAAGGCTCATCTCACTTGCTTCAGAGATAAAAGAGAAAATATAAATCTTCAGACAAAAAATCATTTTAATTGGAGAGAGTTACAAATACCAGTCAGTTAATACCTGATTTTGTCCAGATGAAGGGATACAATCCATAAATCAGTATGAATAAGTGTTAGACGGAGTTATCTTTAAAAAAAGAATTACATGCATATTCTGACTTGCCCATCCAGCAACTCTCAGATTAACTGTGAATACAGCAATCAGATGCAGACGTGTGCAGACATTGATAGATTTTATCATCTTAACTTCACTGTCCCATGTGGTTGTGGGGCAACTTGTGTATGAAAAGAATTGGAACCACAACTTACAAGGTCTGAACTTTTGGTTTTGTTGTAATTCTGTGATTCCAGCAATATAAAAGTTTTGTTTTCATAGTTCATACCCAATTTTTTGTCGAGGTCACTTGCGGAAGCGAAGACATAGTTGTCTAAATGGCTGTTAGGTGTATGTGCGTGTATGTGTGCGTCCGTCCGGATGTAACATAGGTGGTCATTTAATACAACAATCATAACCTTTTGACCAGTTTTATTTAACAGCAACAGTCTTTATTATGTAAACATAACATTTTTACGTAGATATTATCAAGTGAAGGTGACCTTATCAATCTTAGCATTTCTACCCCATCTCTCTAACTCTAACTCTTAACTCTAACTCTCGATAATTATATTTTAGCATATATATTTAATTAAGCAGTCTAGCCGCTATGTAAAATTATGCAATTTGTGGTGTCTTCTCCTTAAACATATCTAACTTTGATCCCGGAGTTAATGATATAAACAACTAAGTATACCTGTTTAACCCTTGGGCTACATGTTTTGTGAAATGGTTTGATAATTCAGCAAGCTTTCAATATTTTCAATTTAGATTCAAGTATTACAGTTTATCATCTTTCTCCGTAACATATTAAACAATAATTTATAGAATATACAATATTTCGAACCTTTCAAACCTGTTACATTACACGGATTTGTTTGTCCGGACCATAACTTTGACATGCATGGAGCAATCTCTTTTATATTTGGCATGAATGTTAACCTCAGTGAGAGGGAGTGTCATTTGCAAACCTCAGGTTCCTATCTCAAAGGTCAAGGTCAAACTTGGAGGTCAAAGGTTAAATTCAGTACTGACTGTTCAAAGCATTTCTTCTTCATGCATCGAGGGATTTTGATGTAACTTGGCACAAATGTTTACAACCATGTGACAGAGTGTCTTGTGCAAGAACCAGGACCATAGGTCTAAGGTCAAGGTCACACTTAGAGGTCAAAGGTCAGATACAAGAATGACTTTGTCCGGAGCATTTCTTTTTCATGCATGGAGGGATTTTGATGTAACTTAGCACAGTTGTTCACCATCATGAAACGGAGTGTCATGTGCATGAACCTAGAATTACTTCTCTTTTTTCTTACTATAAATAGCATATATTGTAACTTTTTTATTACTGGTTGTAGGTAAAAATTAAGAACACTTTTCTGTAGTACAATATGCATGTTACATCCAATTTTGAGGTTTATTTTGATCTATCTCTACTGGTATGGATTTTTGTGTGGACTTAAAGATTTACTTCCCTTTGTTGATACTATAACTAACTTCAATTGTAACTTTTTGTAGTCATTTTTCATTTGGCATAAATGTTTGCCTCAATGAGACAGGGTGTCATGTGCAACTCCTAGTCCTTTTGAAAGCTGGCGGGCTCGAAATGTTGCCCATTGGCATCTAGTTTCTTTAGATGCATCCGTGCAGGCTAATTTTGGTCTGTACTGTTTCCTATTCAGTCAATAAATTTTCAGTGAACACCCCTTTGAATAATAAATTGTAATGCCAAAATTAAATGATAGACCAGTCCATTGTAGAAATTTAGCATTGTAAAGGTTATTCATGTGACTATGTGTAGACCAATGAAAGGTCTAATATGGACTGTCACTCAGTAGGTACCAGTAATTCTGAAAGGCTTTGTGTTCTTCAGTAAAACAATACAGAGGTTAATAAAGTATATGTTTTATAAGATTGGCACATTCTCATCAACAATAGGAATAACAGTGTATTTACAATAAAGTCAAGTCTATGATATATAATATCTGTAAAGAATTTTGTAAGTGTCAGTACAATCAAAAGAGGGAAAAAAGAAGAATTAATAGCACAGATAAAATAACCCCAAACTATTTCCGTTTAATATTCGAAAGAAAAGGTGAATATTTCAGTAGGACTTTGCTTTTATGATATGTGTATCATACTTGTTCTTTATACTAAATCTTTTGATATTTTAAGGGTAAAATATCGTTTGGTCTTGAAATTTATCTGACTACTAGTAGATCTCATTTTTTCCTGTAACAACTTGTGCATATTATATCTTATTGATATATCAATGTATTGTCGATATTTGTTAGTTGACATTTCAAATATAAAATGTTCAGTCAGTGACATCCCTGTGTGTATGTTCTTTATCATTTCAGGCTACTATGAACTTTGGTCCAACATTTAAATGTGTTCCAGACAAGTTGCAAGAATACCAGCCTGTAAGTTTTCTCCGTATTACCATGCAAAGCTGTAAGATCTTGCTGTTTTTCCAGAATTCAAGATTTGGTCTCAGTATTGCTCTATGTGTGGAATATTTGCTATACTGTGAAAACATAAATTTCGTGGGCATGAAATTTAGTGGTTTTTGTCAAATCGGCAATTTATGGGGATAAAAATTTGTGGATTTCAATTTTTGAACAAAAAAATGAATGGGAATTTTACTTGTTTGTTGGGTTTAAATTTCGTGGATTGACTCACCCACGAAATCCACGAAAATTAGTCCCCCACAAATATTAATGATTTCACAGTATCTGTCCTTGATATTATGAGTTCAGTCTGCATTAAGTATAATCATCTACTGCCTAGTCTACTGCAATTCTTCATCTAATAACAAAGTAGAAACACTCACAAAATGGAAGTGTTTATGCTCAGATTTTCTTGTGAGAAAGTCCTCCAGCTTAAGATTGGTGGTTTTGCCCAGCTCTCCACCCATGCATAATAACTTAATTCTTGATTCTGCTTTCTTGAATTAAGTGAAGGCTTTATTTGATGGAAAAATACATTTGTTTATGTTGCTGACTTGACCAGTGAAGGCTGGGCTGGAATTTTAATGACGATTACAGTAGAAATAAAACTAATCACTGTTTTCAAATTTTCCTAAATTAAGTGTTAAATGGCTCTGAATTTTTATATTACTTTAAGGATATACGAGCGTTTTTTTGTGTGTTTTTAGCTCACCTGAGCCAAAGGCTCATGGTGAGCTTTTGTGACCGCTTAATGTCCGGCGTGTGTTGTGTGTCATCTGTCATCCGTCCGTCAACATTTCCTAAAAAATCTTCTTCTTGAAAACCGCAGGACAGAATTACACTAAACTTCACAGGAATGATCCTTTGGTGGCCCCCTTTCAAAATTGTTCAAAGAATTGAATTCTATGCAGAACTGGTTGCAATGGCAACTGAAAGGAAAACTTTAAAAATCTTCTTGTCCAAAACCACAGGGCCTAGGACTTTGATATCTAGTGTGTAGCATCATCTAATGGTCCTCTACCAAAATTGTTCAAATTATCCCCGTAGGGTCAGATATGGCCCCGCCCCGGGGGTCACATGGTTTATATAGACTTATATAGGGAAAACTTTGAAAATCTTCTTGTACAAAACCACATGGCCTAGGGCTTTGATATTTGGTATGTAGCATCATCTAGTGGTCCTCTACCAAGATTGTTCAAATCATCCCCCAGGGTCAGATATGGCCCCACCCCGGGGATCACAAGTTTTACATAGACTTATATAGGAAAAAAAAGTTTTAAAATCTTCTTGTCTGAAACCACAACACTTAGACCTTTGATATTTGGTTTGTAGCATTGTCTGATGGTCCTCAACCAAAATTGTTCAAATGGTACCCCATGAGTGAAAAAAGGCCCTGCCCTGGGGGACCCAAGTTTTATATAGACTTATATAGGAAAAAGATTTAAAAATCTTCTTGTCAGAAACCATACGACCTAGGCTTTTGAAATTTGGTATGATGCATTGTCTAGTAGTCCTCTACCAAAATTGTTCAAATTATGCCCCTGGGGTTAAAAGCTTGCTTGAGCAGTCCTTGTAGTCCCTAATTGTTTTCTATGATATTTTCAGTGTTTGGTTGCCCGAACCTATCGATAAATTAAACATTTTGCTTATGCCTTGTGACTTTGAGTGGTTAATAATTTACTGTTATGAAAACTTTATTTCAGATGTTCAAATCTCTTAGTATCAAATTAAGTTATATTTACATGTATTAACATATATTCATATATTGCAGATGTCTGAGACAGCCATGCTATCGATGGTGGAGAATACCCTTTCTGACACCCTTTTTCATATCGAGAACGAAGGAAAACTACCCGACTTCCAAAATTGAAGGGACCATTGTTTGTGAAAAGAATAAATTAGGCCAATACATGTCTGATGAAAAGTATCAACATGCAGCAGATTATAAAAGTCATGTGACTAAAGGAAACATTTATACAAGACTGAAAAATTGCTGGTTTTGCAAAAAGAAAAATGAAAGAAAGAAATTAGGCATGTTAAAGAAAGAAACTAAATTAAATTTTGTTAAAGAAAATGATTAAATCTGACATTCCTGCTGACAGGATTTCATGCTAAATTCTATTGTAAGAAATTTGCATGTGTTCCTCTTAAAACTTATGCAGAATTCAGAGGGATAGGGTTTGGCGAGGGCAGCAAGATATCCTGAGGGATTCTGTAGATGCTATGATAGGAAACAAACATAAAATGAATGAAAAACTAAATTAAATGAATGTCATGTCATTAAATGCTCATTTCCATGTAAACATGTTTTATGTGTTATAGAGCTGTTACTTTAACAGTTTGTTGTGAAACTTGCTTTATATAATAAGGTGTTTTAACAGCATGTGATGTCTTGTAAAGACAAGTTTACACCCCTTGAAAATGATGGTAACAACTGCTTTTTGCTAGAATGAACTTTTATGTACTTTATTAAATGTGATTATATCACCAAACTGGTAGTGGTGTTAGTATAGTAATGGCTATATTGAAAAACTTTCATTTGCCAACACTCCATTTTATGATGTCATTTGTACTAGATGTATATAAATATTAATGAAAGACAGGGTTGTGAGTAAGACCCAGAGAACTTGAATTTATTGGATTGTTTTTTTTTGGTCATTGATGGTCTATCTGTTGATGGACCATTTCCACAGCAGTTGCTTTGTGGAATCAGTGGCCTCCAGTTTGATAAGATGCAGCAAATGAAATCCATCCATACAGGTCACTGCTTCTTGTTCTGCTGTTTGCTTACCTTTAGACCGAGAATAAGTGGACATGTCTGTACTTTGCTGGACAAAAACTCTTCATTTGCTGCTATAAGTATCAGCAACTTAACTCTTACAGTAGGCCCATCTTTAACCTTTAGCCTGCTGGCAGCAAGTGGTTTTGCCTTTGCAATCAGTGCAGACCAAGATCAGCCTGTCCGTCCACACAGTTCACTATTCAGTCAGTAAATATTCAATGAACATCCCTTTGAATCATAAAAAGTACTGCCCAAATTGAATGATGGGCCAGTCCATTTGAATAATTTAGCAGGTTAAAGACCATCTCTGAACAGAGACCACCTGGCTCTAAAGACTGCTGAAATTGTTTCCTATTGTAACATTTACATTGTATTATAACCTGAAAAAAAAAGACAATCTGCCATTAAAGACCACTTTCTCAAGGACAATGTTTATAGAAAAATTTGACTGGAGTTTCATTTTTTGATGCTTATTGTTTTGAAAATACTTGAAGGTTAATTTGAGAAACATCATAATAATGTCTTCTTTTGTGAAAAAGTAACGTTCTTTAAAACAGTAAGATTGGGCATTGGATGTCTCACTTGATACAACAGAGTCTCCATAGAAATATACATTATTTGAGCCGCACCATGGGAAAACCAACATAGTGGCTTTGCGACCAGCATGGATCTAGACCAGCCTTCGCATCTGTGCAGTCTGGTCAGGATCCATGCTGTTCGCTTTTAAAGCCTACTGCAATTTGAGAAACTGTTAGTGAACAGCATGGATCCTGACCAGACTGCGCGGATGCGCAGGCTGGTCTGGATCCATGCTGGTCACAAAGCCACTATGTTGGTTTTCTCATGGCGCGGCTCATTTTTTGACCCCCACAAAGTGAAATTAAGGAGTGGGTAACCTGCAGCCACTATGTCAGTGTGTCTGTCTGTGAAACTGTGAAAACAGTGGGTTCTTTTCCTAGGTGTGTATTAGTAAGATACAGGTTAAGGATGATTTTGGGTAGAATCCACTGAATTTTGCCACAGCATGGCCCCTTTTTTAGCTCACCAGAGCCAAAGGCTTAGGGTGAGCTATTAGGATCAGTCACTGTCCGGCGTCCGTAAACTTTTACTTTAAAAAACATCTCCTCATAAACCACTCGGCCAATTTCATCCAAACTTCACGGGAATGTTCCTTGGGTGAAGCTCTACAAAAATTATTCAAAGAATTGAATTCCATGCAGAACTCTGGTTGCCAAGGCAACAGAAAGGAAAAACTTTAAAAATCTTCTTCTCAAAAACCAGAAGCCCTAGAGCTTAGATATTTGGTGTGAAGCATTGCCTAGTGGACCCTTACCAAATTTGTTCAAATCATGACCCCGGGTTCAAAATTGACCCCGCCCCAGGGGTCACTTGATTTTACATAGGAAAATCTTTAAAAAAATCTTCTTCTCAAAAACCAGAAGCCCTGGAGCTTAGATATTTGACATGTAGCATTGCCTAGTGGACCTCTACTAAAGTTGTTCAAATCTTGAGCCCGGAGTCAAAACTGACCCCGCCCCAGGGGTCACTTGATTTTACATAGGAAAATCTTCAAAAAATTTCTAAAAATAAACCAGAAGGCCTAGAGCGTAGATATTTCACATGTAGCATTGCCTAGTGGACCTCTACAAAATGTGTTCAAATCATGACCCCCAGGGTCAAAATTGACCCCGCCCCAGTACGGAATTTCGTTAGGGCCATCGCCTTTGAATGTGTTGATCTGAAACGCGATACTCGATAGTACGATAATGAAAACGCGAAATTACGAAACTACGATAACGAAAACGCGACAACGCGATGATGATAACGCGATACCACGATAACGAAAACGCGATGATACAATAGCACGATGACGATAATGCGATATACTATCACGTTTTCACCATCGTACTGTCGCGTTATCACCATCGTGATATTGCGTTTTCGTTATCGTAGTATCGTACTGTCGCGTTATCACCATATACTGTCGCGTTATCATCATCGTACTGTCGCGTTATCATCATCGTACTATCGCGTTATCACCATCGTACTGTCGCGTTATCACTATCGTGTTGTCGCGTTTTAGTTATCGTAGTTTCGTATTTTCGCGTTTTCATTATCGTACTATCGAGTATCGCGTTTCAGATCAACAATTTGGATGAAATTGGCCAAACACATACAAAGGCGATGGCCCTAACGGAATTCTGTACCCCAGGGGTCACTTGATTTTACATAGGAAAATCTTCAAAAATTTTATAAAAAATAAACCTGAAGGCCTAGAGCTTAGATATTTTAAGTGTTGCATTGCCTAGTGGACCTCTACAAAATTTATTCAAATCAAGACCCCCGGGATCAAATTGACCCTGCCCCATTGGGTTACTTGATTGTACATAGAAAAATCTTCAAAATTTTTTAAAAATAAACCAGAAGGCCTAGAGCTTAGATATTTCACATGTAGCATTGCCTAGTGAACCTCTACAAAATTTGTTCAAATCATGACCCCCAGGGTCAAAATTGACCCCGCCCCAGGGGTCACTTGATTTTACATAGGAAAATCTTCAAAAATTTGCTAAAAATAAACCAGAAGGCCTAGGTCTTAGATATTTGACATGTAGCATTGCCTAGTAGACTTCTACAAAATTTATTCAAATCATGACACCCGGGGTCAAATTAACCCCGCCCCATGGGGTTACTTGATTGTACATAGAAAAATCTTCAAAAATTTTCTGAAAATAAACCAGAAGGTCTACAGCTTAGATATTTGACATGTAGCATTGCCTAGTAGACCTCTACAAAATTTACAGTTTGACATTTGAAACATGTAGCTCATATTACTCTGGTGAGCGATCCAGGGTCATCATGACCCTCTTGTAATTTAAAATTCATCAAAATGTTGATGTTTACTCAATTTCTTTTGAATGGATTTATATATTGAATTCCTTACTAATATACAGGTAAGTGATTATAAGATACACGTCAAGTTTAGTTTTGGTTGCATTTCATTTTCAGTATCTCTCGATAAATTCATTTTAAGCTCCAAGTACTATTTGATAGCATTATGCATGTATTTATATGAAGTAAACAATAACTGAACAGCACCATGAGAAAACTAACATAATGCATTTTCAACCAGCATGGATCCAGACCAGCCTGCGCATCAATACAATGTTGTCAGGATCCATGCTGTTCACTTTCAAAGCCTATGGCAATTATTAGAGACTGTTAGTGAACAGCATGGAACCGGACTTGACTGCACGAATGCGCAGGCTGGTCTGGATCCATGCTGATCACAAATGTTGGTTTTCTCATGGTGCGAATATTGGATCAAAAATTGAACTCTGTACAGAATCAGATATAGGATTAAAGTATTGAATATACATGTATATGCTTGTTTGAAGTTTAATAGAAAACTCTTACAAATGAAGTCATAAAGAATAACAAAGTACAATGTATAACGTCTCCTCGAGTGTGGGGAGATTTGTCAACTTTGTCTGGTCTGTCAGTCTGACAGAAGTTTATACAGAATACTTCGGGAAGTGTATTAGAGGAATTTTAATGAAACTTTGTGGGAGGATAAAGAACAAAGGCTTGTTTTATGTATTATCAGCATTTAAATGCAGGCTAAGTTTGATTTCCGTTACAGTCCACTAATTTCTGGCAAAGTTATTGCCACTTTTTCACTTAAATGTTTTGCAGTATGTCAATGTCCCTTTGATTACTTTTAAAGGGATGGATGGATCACTTCAAAATAAAGGATTATAAAATGCAGGCCAGGTTTAAGTTTTGGTTACAGTTCACTAATTTTTGTTATGACCCTTTTTAGCTCACCTTAACCAAAGGCTTATGGTGAGCTTTTGTGACCGCTCAATGTCCGTCGTGTGTTGTCCGTACATCAACATTTTTTTTTAAAAATCTTCTTGAAAACCACTGGGCAGAATTACACCAAACTTCACAGGAATGATCCTTGGGTGAACCCCTTTCAGAATTGTTCAAAGAATTTAATTCTGTGCAGAACTCTGGTTGCCATGGCAACCGAAAGGAAAAACTTTAAAAATCTTTCTGTCCAAAACCGAAAGGTGTAGAGCTTTGATATTTGGCATGTGACATCATCTTATGGTCATCTATTGAGATTGTTAGAATTGTGCCCCTTGAGTTTAAAGAGGCCCCACCCCGGAGATCCCAAGTTTTACATAGATTTACATAGTAAAAAACTTTAAAACTCTTCATATCTAAAACCACAACACCTAGGCCTTTGATATTTTGTATGTAGTATAATTATTGTCTTGTGGTCCTCTATCAAAATTGTTCAAATTATGCCCCTGGGGTGTCTCGAGTTTTACAAAGATTTATTTAGGAAAAAAAAAATTTAAAAACTTTTTGCTTGAAACTGCAAGGCCTAGGCTTTGATATTAAGTATGTTGTCTTTCGTGTTTCTCTACCAAAATTATTCAAATTATGTCCCAAGGGTGAAAAGAGCCCCTGCACTGGGTGTTCCAAGTATAACATAGACTTTTATAGGAAAAAAATTCAAGATCTTCTTGTCTGAAAGTTCAAGGCCTAGGCCTTTGATAATTTGTGTGTAGCATTACCTGGTGGATCTCTAACAAGTTTGTTCACATTATGCCCCTGGGATGAAAAGAGGCCCCACCCTGGGGGTCACTTGTTAAATGGAAAAATTATCAGATATTTCCAGGACTGTTTAATTTTAATTACCAGATGACCCCAAGCAATTAGGGATCACTTGACTGTGACCTTGACCTACTTTCTTTTTTTTAAGATACAACCTTGAAATTTGGATGACATGTACAGTTTTGCACAATGATTTTAAAACCGACTTTAGGATACCATGAATGTGATCTACTGACTGACCTCCTTAATATCTTAGCATCAGTTTGCCATTTGAAACATGTAGCTCATATAACTCAGGTGAGCGATCCAGGGTCATCTTGACCCTCTTGTTTGACTTAAAATAGGGTTATCCTTTAAGTTACCCTTGTATTATGAAAAACAAGCCAAGTTAATTTTTAGTTGCAATCCAACAATGTTTGGCTCTGTCTGACTTAAAAAAAATTGTTTGATATATGTTTAATTACATTTGAAACATTTATGGTACAACAGTACAGTGCATATGGTGAGCTTTTGTGACCACTCAGTGTCCATGGTGTGTCATGCCTTGTGTGTTCGTCAACATTTTCTAAAAAATCTTCTCCTTGAAAACCATTAGGCAGAATTTCACCAAACTTCACAGGAATAATCCTTGAGTGGTCCCCTTTCAATAAACTTAATTCCATATAGAACTCTGGTTGCCATGGCAATGGAAAGGAAAAACTTTAAAATCTTCTTATCCAAAACAGCAAGACGTAGAGCCTTGATATTGGCCATTTGACATCCTGTTATGGTCCTCTTTTAAGATTGTTCAAGTTGTACCCCTGGGGTGAAAAGAAGCCCTGCCCTGGGGGTCACAAGTTTTACATAGACTTGTATCGGAATTTTTTTAAAAAAATCTTCTTGTCTAAAACCACAAGACCTTTGATATTTGGTATGTAGCATTGCCTTGTGGTCCTCTACCAGAATTGTTCAAATTATTACCTGGGGGTGAAAAGAGGCAACACCCCAGAGGGCCTCAAGTTTTACATAGATTTATATAGGAAAAACTTTAAAAATCTTCTTGACTGAAACTACAAGACCTAGGCCTTTGGTATTTTGTATGTAGCATTGCCTTGTGGTCCTCTGTGAAGATTTCCAAATTGTGCCCCTGGGGTGAAAAGAGGCCCCGCATCGGGGGTCCCAAGTTTTACAAAGACTTATATAGGAGAAAACTTTAAAGATCTTCTTGTCTGAAACTGCAAGGCCTAGGCTTTTGATATTTGGTGTGTTGCATTGCCTTGTGGTCCTCTACCAATATTGTTCAAATTATTACCCTTGGGTGAAAAGAGGCCCTGCCCTTTCGGGTCCCAACATAGTGGCTTTGCGACCAGCATGGATCCAGACCAGCCTGAGCATCCGAGCAGTCTGGTCAGGATCCATGCTGTTCGCTATCAAAGTCTATTACAATTAGAGAAACCGTTAGCGAACAGCATGGATCCTGACCAGACTGCGCGGATGCTGGTCGCAAAGCCACTATGTTGGTTTTCCCATGGCGCAGCTCAGTTATGTTTTTGGAACGTGCTGTTGTAAAACTCCTTTTGGAAATACGCATCAGCTGGTGCACCAATCAGTACACCAATAAACGAAGACACACATAAAACACACAGAATAAAACATTTAAGTTTGTTTTGTCAAAACATATAATATTTTGAATTATAATCGTATTCCGTGAATTATGATTATTTGCCTTACTGTTTTGAGACCACGTAAATAGCCAATCGCGAAGCAGACTTGTATCCGTCTATATTTCATATACAACAGTAGCGTTGTATATATATCGTGGGAAACTTGGGCTAAAAACGCGTGAATTTTGTGTCAATTTACCATCTAACAATACAGGCTAACGCCAGAGTTAAATGACCTTGTAATATTCTCACCAGTTATCAGTGGGATAAAGAATAAGATTGACTTGGAAGTAAATTCAGTTAACAACGTCTAAATAATAATATCGTAAAAATGACCCCATGTTATTGGATATCAATAAAAGGGTTCATATGACTGAAATACAAGACTGGAATAACTATACATATAAAAATCAAATTGAATTACAAGAAACTTCATATTTGTAGTGTAGAACCAACTGGGTAAATACGTAATTTACACATTCACTTAAACGTTTCCAACAGTTGTATTTTTTTATGTTCACTTGTTATAAAATAGACATGTCAGCACGATCCTTACATTTGCAAACAACTGGATCCGGTTATTCGAAACTTTAACAGGTGATTGAGCTAACGGTCAATTAACTTTATTAGTATATTTCAACAGTTTAGAAAACTTAGAAAAACAAATGTACTTGTTAAAGATTATAAACACTAAATCATCTTTACAGTAAAATTAAAACATCATACTAGTGTTTCCCACCCACCAAGACTAGTATCTTGAATAGAAATTTAACAGGCGGTTAGTTAAACAGCCTAATGCAGGGGTCGTGGGTTCCATTATCATTGGGGCCACGACCATGACTTCTCATATGACACCAGTACTGGTTTTCCCAGGAAGCGGACTCGAGAGGGGTTACAATAAGCTTAAAGCTTTCATCACATTCGAGCTAAAACAAATTAGTATAATCTAAACTAAACTTAACTAACAGCCCGTTAAAGTTTCGAACAACTGGGCCCTGTTAGAAAGTAGAACAACTACATCATTCTTACAAGAAAGGCACGATATAGTAAAAAGTGTTCTTAGTCCTACGAGCATCTACGCATTGACTATATCCTGATAAACAAAATAAATAAATAAATAAACACAGACACTGGTTCCTGTTTTTAAAAGAACAAAAAAATGAATATAACCATAATTATTTTGTCACTTTATACCGATTGTTGAAAATATAATTAATGTAATTTGTAATAGAATCTGATAATTTGTATGTGATTATGTATATTACCAGTAAGCACTAGTCCATACTTAAAATACCAGATTACTTCAAACAACAGTAATTTTTTTTTTATCAAACATGTTTACCTCCGATTTGCTGTCAGCCTTTTTAGCTCATCTGAGCATGAAGTGCTCAAAGGTGAGCTTTAGTGATCGCCCTGTGTCCGGCGGCGTCCGTCAACCGTCGTCAACAATTTGACTGTTAACACTCTAGAGGTCACAATTTTGGTCCAGTCTTAATGAAACTTGGTCAGAATGTTACCCTCAAAATCTTGGACACGTTTGATATTGGGTCATCTTGGGTCAAAAACTAGGTCACCAGGTCAAATCAAAGGAAAAGCTTGTTAACACTCTAGAGGTCACAATTTGGGCCCAATCTTAATGAAGCTTGGTCAGAATGTTACCCTTGATAAAATCTTGGACGAGTTCGATATTGGGTCATCTGGGATCAAAAAATAGGTCACCAGGTCAAATCAAAGTAAAAGCTTGTTAACACTCTAGAGGTCACAATTTGGGCCCAATCTTAATGAAACTTGGTCAGAATGTTACCCTTAATAAAATCTTGGACGAGTTCGATATTGGGTCATCCAGGGTCAAAAACTAGGTCACCAGGTCAAATCAAAGGAAAAGCTTGTTAACACTGTAGAGGCCAGATTTAAGACTGTATCTTCATGAAACTTGGTCAGAATGTTAATCTTGATGATCTCAGGGTCCATCTTGAATCTGGGTCATGTTGGATCAAAAACTAGGTCACCAGGTCAGATCAAAGGAAAATCTAGTTTACACTGTAGAGGCCACATTTATGACTGTATCATCATGAAACTTGGTGAGAATGTTAAACTTGATGATCTATAAGTCAGGTTCAAATCTGGGTCAGGTGGGTTCAAAAACTAGGTCACTAGGTCAAATCAAAGGAAAAGCTTGTTAACACACTAGAGGCCAGATTTATGACTGTATCTTCACGAAACTTAGTCAGAATGTTAATCTTGGTGATCTTTGGGTCAAGTTTGAATCTGGGTCATGTCTTATCAAAAACTAGGTCACTGGGTCAAATCAAAGGAAAAGCTATTTAACACTTTAGAGGCCACATTTATGACCATATCTTAATGAAACTTGGTCAGAATGTTAATCTTGATGATCTTTAGGTGAGCGATACAGGCCCTCTTGTTTTTGTAGTTTCGGAACCTGGCTATCTTCTTGAATCAACGTATCTGTCATCGTGTTTCGCCAACATGCAAACTCCTCACAAAAACTAATTGTTCAGCAGTTTAATTTTTAGTATTTTTGAGAAATCCATATCTAACTGTTTAGCATTTGCGATTGCAAATGACTCAAAGTGTTAATGAACGTCAGATTTTAGTAAATCCGGTATTTGAGTAAAAAATAACCTGCATTCTTTCATATGCCCTACTGACAAATAAGCGCTAATGGTACAAAGATAATATCACTCTGATAAAAACACGTTAATCCTGATTTCTATAGAACGCGTGGGACAGTTTTCAATAATTGCAGTTTTTATGTCACGTGGTCTAAGTCGGATAGACAACGAGTGACGTTGTCTACGGGAAATATACAACTCGCTTTGCTCGTTGTATATATCCCGTAGACAACAGCACTCGTCTATCCTATACATAAATACGCTATAGTAAACTGAGCCCAAGCAATGCGTGAATTCCTCGCCGCTTCACGAATTGCACGGGCACAGGTTTGTATAGCCTGCATACCTCCACTTCGGTTGAAGTTCGGTCGGTATCTATCACTTACAAACAGTAAGGCAAATAATCATAATTCACGGAATACGATAATAATTTAAAATATTATAATTATGTCTGTTGAGGAAACCGACTTGGGTGTAGTCTTTTGAAACCACCCCTCGGGTGTATTTTTGTTTTACTTTTTTACGCCACCTAGGCCTTGGTCTGTCATAAAGAATACATCAAATCATTCATAATAAGTAGGAGAAACTTTTAAGACAGGTTATTCCATTTTGGACAACACGCTTTGTCTTATATCACATGTGCTTTGACTGTTCATGTTCTATTTTGTAGAAGATATCAAACTTTATTTTTAAAAGTATTTTGTCATTACTTTTATCATTATTGTGTGTCTAACATATTTGTCAGGGTACTCCGGGAGTTTAAAATGTTACAAACCATGTACATTTAAAAAAAATGCACACATTGCAAAATGAAAGTGAAAGTAGAGCTGTCAAATTGACAAAAAACTGCAGTATTTCAAAAAATATAAAAGTAAACTATATTTCATTTCCCGGAGTACCTAGATAAGTATATAAGACACACAACAAAAACAAACTTAGAGAAAAAATATTTTTGAAAAAGAAGGTTGATATCTTGTACAAAATATGTGGATAGTTGAAGTACATGTTTTGTAAGACAAAATACTTATTCCCAAACAAGGTCACCTGTATAGAAAGTTTTTTCTAATTCTTCTGAACAACTCCGTATATATTATGTTATGAATATTATGAGTCTGTCGGGTATAATTTCAAAAATAAAAATTTACCCAAGGGGTGGTCTCAAATGCTTTAAATGAACCTTAAATGTTTTATTCTGTGTGTTTTATGTGTGTCTTCGTTGACTGGTGCACCAGCTGATGCGTATTTCCAAAAAGAGTTTTACAACAGCACGTTCCAAAAACATGAGCCGCGCCATGGAAAACCAACATAGTGGCTTTGCGACCAGCATGAATCCAGACCAGCCAGCGCATCCGCGCAGTATGGTCAGGATCCATGCTGTTCGCTAACGGTTTCTCTAATTGCAATAGGCTTTGATAGCGAACAGCATGGATCCTGACCAGACTGCACGGATGTTTAGGCAGGTCTGGATCCATGCTGGTCGCTTAGCCACTATGTTGGTTTTCTCATGGTGCGGCTGAATTATTTAGGCATCCTGCGTTTATCATTTTGTTCCAGTTTTTGATGCAAAACCTCGGAACACAATTGAATTTTTTTTTCTCACGGAAATAGTGTTAACTAACATAGTCAAAATATACTTTCTGAAATTTTCAGTAAAGAAATTTACCTCAATACGGTGAGAACTGTAATACTGAAAACCACTTTAAATGGCCATGTTTGGACGAAAAAACTACATATAGATCTAATATTTTACAGACCGGTTAGGAAAAGATCAATATTGACTTTTGACCCAAATGTATGGCATTGGCCTTCGAGTCTGGGGTCTGGATGTTGTTCGTCGAAAGTTATCTCATTGCGGGAAACATCTGTGTGAAGCCCGATGGATAACAGAGTTATCGACAGGACACGAGAAAATCCTATGGGCTTTTGACCTCCATGCGTCAGCTTGACTTTTGGGGCAGGGATCTTGATGTTACGTATTGCAAGTCACCTTATTATGGAGAACATTTGTTTCAAGTAATATTCTAATATGCTTTCAAATCTGATTTGAGTGATATTCTGATTTTTAAGATATTTTTAATATAGCACCTTTGCCTCATATTCCTGGTCAGCTTGTAACTTATTTTTCTTTTTAAGCGGTTTTACTTTTGTTAGCCTACATGTTATATAGTCGGTTAAAAAAACTCATCAGAGCTTATGTTACTTGTAATTGTCTTGCCGACTCAAAATAAATCTTATCTTTTTCTCTGTTAAAACACTTACGTTAGAATGACATCATGTTAACGTGCGGTGACGTCAATATTTTTGTTGCGACAAAGAACGTATAACTGCCCATCGTGCATAAATAGTGTTAAAACACTCTTTTGCTATAAATTATTTCTTAATTAAAATGTTGATGACAAGAGTTTAGGGCTGGAAAGGAAAAAACGCTCTATCAACTTTTAACATGTGAGTGTGACCTGATCTTTTAGCTGAATGTGTGTTGCTCATAACACGCCGTCTCATGATGGGGATCATTTGTGGCCAATATGGAAGACAGAGTTAACAAGTGAATGAAGTATTGCCATGCAATACAAAGTCCCCTACTGGAAGGCACCTAATTTTCTCTACTGCAGTATAACATAATGAACTGATATCTATCAATGATGTGTATAAACAATATTGTACTATATATACAATATGTTATAAAAACATACTTGGATTAAAATGTGCATATATAAAAACCCACAGTTGTTTTCATACTGAATTGTTTTGGCTGATTATAAATAAGTTATCAAATAAGTTATTTATAGTAACAACGAAGGGAAATTAATCCTAAAAAAAACACAAGAGGACCATGATGGTCCTGAATAGCTCACCTGTTCCCACATGACCCAGTTTTGGGTTTTACGTCGTTTTTTCTATTATTTGACATAGTGACCTAGTTTTTGAGCTCATGTGACCTAGTTTTGAACTTACCTAGATATCATCAAGATAAAAATTCTGACCAATTTTCATGAAGATCCATTGAAAAATACGGCCTCTAGAGAGGTCAAAAGACTTTTTTATTATTTGACCTACTGACCTAGTTTTTAAATGCAGTTGACCCAGATTCAAACTTGAACTAGATATCATCAAGATGAACATTCAGACCAACTTTCATACAGATCCCATGAAAAGTATGGTCTCTAGAGAGGTCACAAGGTTTTTTTATTATTTGACCTACTGACCTAGTTTTTGATGGCATGTGACCCAGTTTCAAACTTGACCTAGATATCATCAAGATGAACATTCTGACCAATTTTCATGAAGATCCATTCAAGGGAATGGCCTCTAGAGAGGTCACAAGGTTTTTCTATTTTAAGACCTACTGACCTAGTTTTTGATCGCAGTTGACCAAGTTTCAAACTTGACCTATATATCATCAAGATAAACATTCAGACCAACTTTCATACAGATCCCATGAAAAGTATGACCTTTAGAGAGGTCACAAGGCTTTTTCATTATTTGACCTACTGACCTACTTTTTGATGACACATGACCCACTTTCGAACTTGACCTAGATATCATCAAGATGAACATTCTGACCAATTTTTATGAAGATCCATTAAAAAGTATGGCCTCTAGAGAGGTTTTTCTATTTTTAGACCTTCTAACCTAGTTTTTGACCGCACATGACAGTTTCGAACTTGACCTAGATATCATCAAGCTGAACATTCAGACCAACTTTCATACAGATCGCGTGAAAAATATGGCCTTCAGAGAGATCACAAGGTTTTTCTTTTATTTGACCTACTGACCTAGTTTTTGGCAGCACGTGACCCAGTTTCGAACTTGACCTAGATATCATCAAGGTGAACGTTCTGACCAATTTTCATGATGATCTTATGAAATATATGGCTTCTAGAGAGGTCACAAGGTTTTTCTATTTTTAGACCTACTGACCTAGTTTTTGACCACACATGACCCAGTTTCGAACTTGACCTAGATATCATCAAGCTGAACATTCAGACCAACTTTCATACAGATCGCATGAAAAATATGGCCTTCAGAGAGATCACAAGGTTTTTCTTTTATTTGACCTACTGACCTAGTTTTTGGCAGCACGTGACCCAGTTTCAAACTTGACCTAGATATCATCAAGATGAACGTTCTGACCAATTTTCATGATGATCTTATGAAATATATGGCCTCTAGAGGGGTCACAAGGTTTTTCTATTTTTAGACCTACTGACCTAGTTTTTGACCACACGTGACCCAGTTTCGAACTTGACCTAGATATCATCAAGATGAACATTCAGACTAACTTTCATATAGATCTCATGAAAAATATGGCCTTTAGAGAGGTCACAAGGTTTTTCTATTATTTGACTTACTGACCTAGTTTTTGATGGCACGTGAACCGGTTTCGAACTTGACCTAGATATCATCAAGATGAACATTCTGACCAATTTTCATAAAGATCTTCTGAAATATATGGCCTCTAGAGAGGTCACATAGTTTTTCTATTTTTAGACCTACTGACCTAGTTTTTGACCGCACGTGACCCAGTTTCGAACCTGACCTAGATATCATCAAGGTGAACATTCTGATCAATTTTCATAAAGATCCCATGAAAAATGTGACCTCTAGAGTGGTCACAAGCAAAAGTTTACGCACTAAAGGACGCACAACAGACGACGGACGCTGCGCGATCACAAAAGCTCACCTTGTCACTTTGTGACAGGTGAGCTAAAAAAAAGAAAAATATATAAAATGTAAGTCCACAAGAAATTCTTTACCAGGTAGAGATAGGTCAAAATACACCTAAAGATTGGAGGTTACATGCATGTTGTACCACAGAAAAGTGGTCTTGATTTTTCTCTACCGCCAGTAATAAAAAAGTTACAATAAAATCTATTTATAGTAAAACAAAGGGATGTAATTCTAAAAACAAGGGTGCCTCATGATGGTGAACATTTGATCCAAGTTACTTCAAAATCACTCCATGCATGAAGAGGAAATGTTCCATACAAAGTCATTCTTGAATTTGACCTTTGACCTCTTAATATGACCTTGACCTTAGACCTAGGGACCTGGTTCTTGCGCATGACAATCCGTCTTATGTTGGTGAACATTTGTGCCAAGTTACATCACAATCCCTCTATGCATGAAGAAGAAATGCTCCAGACAAAGTCATTGTTGTGTCTGACCTTTGGTCTCCAAGTCTGACCTTGACATTATACCTTGAGCCTGGGTTTTTCGCATGACATGTTGTCTCATCCAGGGGAATATTTGTGCCAACTAATATCTAAATCCTGTTTTGCATGACAAAGTTATAGACCGTACAGGAAAAAAAATCCTCTTGACCTTTGATCTCAAAGTGTGACCTTGACCTTTAAGCTAGGGTACTGGGTGTTGCGCATGACACATCCTCTCATCATGGGGAACATTTATGCAAAATATTGTAATCCCTTGATGGATGACAAGAGTTCTGGATCGGACAAGAAAAAAGCTTTATTGACCTTTGACCTCCAATTGTGACCTTGACCTTTGAGTCAAGAGTCTGGGCTTTGCGCAAGACATGTTGTCTCATCATTTGTGCCAAGTAATATTAAAATCCCTTCATGGATGGCAGAGTTATAGACGGGACAGGAAAAAAACTCTGTTGACCTTTGACACCCAATTGTGACCTTGACCTTTGAGCTAGGGGTCCGGGATTTGCACATGACACATTGTCTCATCATGGGGGACACTTGTGCCAAGTGGTATTAAAATCCCTTAATGAATGTCAAGAGTTATGGACCGGACACAAAACAGACCCTGTTCATGCTATGTTAACATTTGACTGCTAAGTGTGACCTTGACCTTTGAGCTAGGGGTCTGAAAGTTGTGCATGACACATTGTCTTATTATGAAGTACATTTGTGCCAAGTAATATTAAAATCCCTTCATGGATGGCAGAGTTATGGGCTGGACAGGAAAAAAGCCCTGTTGACCTTTGACCTCAAATTGTGACCTTGACCTTTAAGCTAGGGGTCCAGGTTTTGTGCATGACACATCATCTCATCATGGGGAACATCAACATTTGTGCCAAGTAATACTAAAATCCCTTCAAGGATGGGAGAGTTATGGACTGGACAGGAAAAAAGCCCTGTTGACCTTTGACCTCCAATTGTGACCTTGACCTTTGAGCTATGGGTCCGGGTTTTGCGCATGACAAGTCGTCTCATCATGGGGAACATTTGTGCCAAGTAATATTAAAATCCCTTCATGGATGACAGAGTTATGGACCGGACACGAAATTGCAGACAGACGGACGGAATGACGGAAAAGCGCATTCCTATAGTCCCCGAAACTGGTTTTCAACCAGTAGGGGACTAATAAATGGAAAGGCCAACAAAAAAGCTATCGACCTCAAAGTGCGACCTTGATTTATGTACCCCCTCCCCCATGAGTGGTGGGGGCATATAGATTTGCTCTTGTCCATCCGTCCGAGGTTCGAGACGCGCTTAGCTCAAAAAGTATTTGTTATAAATTGATGAAACCTTGCATGAGTCTTTATCATGATATGAACTTGCGCACCTTCTATTTTTCGTCTGGCTCTGCCCCCTAATTTAAGAGTTATGGCCCCTGAAATAGTCAAAAATGCACATTTTCACCTTGTGACACGCCTAGCTCAAAAAGTATTTGATATAAATTGATGAAACCTTGCATGAGTCTTTATCATGATATGAACTTGCGCACCTACTATTTTTCATCTGGCTCCACCCCCTATTTTTAGAGTTATGGCCCCTGAAACAGTCAAACATGCACATTTTCACCTTATGACACGCCTAGCTCAAAAAGTATTTGATATAGATTCATGAAACCTTGCATGAGTCTTAATCATGATATGAATTTGCACATCTCCTATTTTTAAAAATATGGGCCAGCGCCCTATTTCTAGAGTTATGGCCCCTGAAATAGTCAAAAATGCACATTTTCACCTTGTGACACCCCTAGCTCAGAAAGTATTTGATATAAATTGATGAAACCTTGCATGAGTCTTTATCATAATGTGACCTTGCACACTTGGCATTCTTCTTGAGAATTTTAGCATTTATTACAGAGTTATGGCTCACAAAATAGCCAAAATAGTGGATTTTTTGTTTCTGATGCTCATAGCTCAAGAAGTATATGGTATAGAATAATGAATCCTTCTCATATTTTTTTTTGAGGCTGTACCCCATTAAGACTGCAAACATTTGAATTATTTCGCCTTATTTGTGACAAAAGTACCAGTGGGGGGCACACCCTGTGTCCTACAGACAGATTCTAGTTCAGCTAGGGTTGGAGTGTTATGCTTGACATGTCGGCTCCTTATTGGGAACGTTCATGCCAAGCAATATTGTAATCCCTCTATGGATGGCAGTGTTCTGGACGAGAAGCTAAACAGACCCTGTTAATACCATGTTAAATTTTGACCTTCTAGTGCTAGGGGTTTGACAATAATTTACCTTGGGAACACTTGTGCCAAGGTATACCAAAACCAGCAGGAAACTAATCAAATACAATAAAAGGCCTGAAACAAATTAACTAAAACATACTTCTGCTTACTCTGATCTTGAGATTTGGATTAACATTCCACAAGTACAAGAAATTCAAACAGCGAAAACTCAATAATTTTTTTGTTTTGACCAACAGTGAAAACTCAATAATTTCTTTGTTTTGAAAAAAAATATCTGCCAGTAAATGTACATGTATTTCATATTGTACATGTTAACTTTTACTCTATTTTACGGCTACAAGAACTATACGGAAACATTAAGAAGTTTCCTTTCTTTATCCTCAATATTCTCTCGTATTTAACTGCACATCTCACAATTACATAGCGATTTATGGTGTAGGTTAACCCTTACCTTGCTAAATTTCTATAAGGAATTTGTCCATCTTCCAATATGGACAGTACCATTAACTGTTAAAAGGTGTGCTTACCAAAAAGATACTGATTGAATGGAGAACAGTGCAGATCATGATCAGACTGCATGGATGTGCAGGCTGATCATGATCTACACTGGTCGCAAAAACAGAATCAATCATGTCCAGCATGGTAAGGGTTAACGTCCAACAACTGTAACAATAGTGACTTTACAATACAATTTAACTGAATAAAACTCGATGCAAACATCACATACGGTTCCTGCAGAAAATATTTCTAATTAGACGGACGATTGCAGTGCACAATTCTTGTAAAAACATCGTGTTCTTTCTGCTTTGACCTGTAGCCTGCTGGTGGCACGTGATTCTGCCTTTGCTACCAGTGCAGACCAAGATCAACCTGCACGTCAAGTCTGATAGTGGTTTGCACTGTTTGCTATTCAGTCAGTGGATTTTAAGTGAATATCCCATTGAATGATAAATGATACTGCCCAAATTGAATATTGGAAAAGTTCATTTTAGAAATTTAGAGGACAAATAAATACATAGGAATACTAGAAGATGCTTTTGTAGAACAATGTCTCCCACAATGCATAGTCGTATAGGTAAAAAATCAATAGGGGGCAGGAGCAAAAGTCTAAGAGACACTGTTGGTTGGCTGCAATAGGGATCATCTACTTGGCATGTCCAGTCATCTCACTAAGTTACAGCATTCTGGGCTTAGTGGTTTTCAAGTTATGAACTGGAAACAATTTTTCATGTTCAGACCTGTGTGACCTTGACCTTTGATCGAGTGACCACAAAATCAGTAGACCATCTACTCTGCATGTCCAAGCAAATCCTTAAGTTTCAACATTGTCAGTCAATTGGTTCTCAAGTTATTGATTGAAAAGTTTTCAATGTTCAGCCCCCTGTGACCTTGACCATTGATGCAATGGCCCCAAAACAACAGGGGTCATGTACTCTGTAAGTCCTTTCACCCTATGAAATTAAAAGGTTCTAGGTCAAATGTTTATCAAGTTATTGACTGGAAATGGATTTGCATGTTCTGTCCACAACGACCTTGACCTTTAAAAGTGACCCCAAAAACAATAAGGGTCATCTACACTGCAAGTCCAATCATCCTATGAAGTTTCAACATTCTGAGTCAAGTAGTTCTCAAGATTTTAACCAGAAATGGATTTCCATGTTCTGTTTGCTGTGACCTTGACCTTTAATAGAGTGACCCCAAAGTCAATATATGGATAACCTATTCTGCATGTCCAATCATCCAATGAAGTTTCAACATTCTGGGCCAAGTGGTTCTCAAGTTAATGTTTAGAAATGGTTTACAATGTTCAGGCCTGTGACCTTGACCTTTGTTAGGGTGACTCCAAAATCAATAAAGGTCATCTACTCTGCATGACTAATCATCCTATGAAGTTTCAACATTCTGGGTCAAGGAGTTCTCTAGTTATTAATGGTGTTCCACGTTCTGGTCCATGTGAACTCGGCTTTTGATGGAGTGACCCCAAAAATATTAGGGGTCGTCTACTCCATAAGCCCTGCCACCCTATGAAGTTTGAAGGTTCTAGGTCAAATGGTTCTTCAGTTATTGATCGGAGATGAAGTGTGACGGACAGATGAACAGGGAAAAACAATATGTCTCATCCAGTGGCGGGAGACTTAAATATTCCCAAGCTTTACAGGCAAAATATTTAATTCATGTAAAAACAATGAGTTCTTTCTGTTATTTAGTGAAAATATATAGAAATAAAAACAACGAATGAATATATTATCATTAGCTTTAATGTGTTCACTAAGTGGTGATGAAAGTACAAATGGATGAGTAATGAATGACAAAGTAAAGTATAATGAATCAGTAACAGTGTAAATAACAATACTTTATCTGTCACAAATGGCACTTTTAGTGTTCTTTTGTCACTGTAAGAATTACACCCAGTTATAACAGCCTATGTCATTAAAGTGACGTTAGTCCAAATGACTACATACACTGTTCTCATAGCTTTGAATATATCTATATATGTAAATATTGGGGTCAACATTCAGAATTCAAATTTACGGTCTGCTCTTAGTAAGGTAAATGAATTTTATTGTCAGACTGATAACCTTGTGCAACACAAAGGCAAGATCAACTCCAAGTTCATCACAGCTAGTTCTCAAGGTGAATTCCTTTAAGTCTGAGGCTTTGTCAACATTTATGCTTTATCATGGTGAAACTGTCAAGGTGAATCCTTTGTCAATCTGAGACAATGTCAAAGTGAATCCACTGTCAAACTGAGGCAAGGTCAAGGTTAAGCAGCTGTAAGCTCTCACTAATGTAGGAACTCGTTTCAATAGATGTGTTGATACCTGCAGACAAGGCCTTTTGTAAGATCACATCAGCGTAGTCTGTAAACACAAAAACATGAAAGTTAACAATATTAAATCTGTCATTTAACAAATTTAATGTACCCTTCCAGACAAAAGATTTTTCTCATCTATATTAACAGAATGCAACGTTAAAGATTTGAATTATTTCAGACACAATGACTTTTTGCCATAGAGAACATATGCCCGCCAGAGGATCAAACTAACGACCCCAAGATCCGTAGATCTATGCTCTCCCTAGTATTGAGCTAAGCAGGCAGGTGCGCAACCTTAAAGAACAACAGAAAGATATTTTATCCCTTTTATGGTTTCATCAAACAATTCGAAGGCTATATTTCCATTGATATCTTGAAACAGACAAAAACTCGAACATAAATATGGCGTTATAAAAACATTTGAATATACATTTCCATTCATTAAGAACATTTGAAGGAAAAATGGAAAGAAATTAAGAACAATTTGAATACATGTAAATATGTTAAGATTTTGAACAAACCTTGACATAGAAGGGTAAACTCAGCTAAGTTTGTGAGAGCTGAGGTGATGATATCTGGGTTCTCACTCTCTAGACAATGTAGAAAAGCAGGTACAAAATCTACTGCTTTCCTGAAATACAGAACAAATATAAGGATGCTGTCACAAAATAGAAATCTACTGCTTTCCTTAAGAACATTTGCATGAAATCTACTGCTTTTCCGAAATACAGATAACGGACATTGATGCCTGCATGAAATCTACTGCTTTCCTGAAACAAAAGAAAGACATAGATACCAGCACTTTTGCTATTCCTCTTGTGAAACTGTTTGATCACAGAGCAAAAACATTAACACCAGCAAGAAATCACTTCTTGAATCATAAAGTAATGAACATTTTAAAATCAGTTTTGCCAAAATTTTATAATTTATCTAGTAGCTTGTCTAGCAATAAATACATGACATCAATGCAGGAGCTAAATAAAACTGACTTACTTCGGATTTTGTTTGATATGTCTCTTTGCAAGTTCAAATGCTGTATTCCTGCTCTGGTCATTGTGAGTTAGCATTAATCTCTTTAAGTCATCCTGAAATATAAAATTATATTAGAAAGAGTAATTTACATAGGAATTTAAGTCTATGTGATAGAATTCACTTTGCTTCTAAATTTCATTTTTCCTGATATGGAATATGATTTCTGTAGGATTCAAATCAATATGTTTTAAGAGAAGAAAACTTGCCCAGGAATACAGGACAATCTGTAGTAGAATACAACTTAGTTAGAATTCATGTCAATATGTAATTGAACACTATCTACCTAAGAATTCAAGTGAAACTGTTAACAGAATACAATTTGCATGAGAATTAAAGTCAATCTGTAAGCGAATACAATTTGCCTTAGAATTCAAATCAATATGTAACTGAACATAATTTGCAGATACTATGGAAGTGCTTTGTTATCTCTCCTGGAAAAAATTGTTTACTTACTACAAAATGTTCCAAAATTTCAACTTTTCTCTTTGATGACTCATCTAAATCTTGTAGCACCATTAATACCTCTGTAAATATATTAAAATATTGATATCTAGGCAAATACCAGACAAAATTTATTTTTCAATCTTAAGTATGACAAGACAGTGAATACTAAATAAAATATATAATTCAAAAGCTGTTATACATGAGCATTGTTGGGATTATCATAAAATGAGATAATTATAGGTTATTAGCTTTGTATTGGGAAATATGCACGAGTTCTCAGCGGAAATACTGGACGACTTTAGGAGCACAATATTCCTCCGCTGAAGAACGAGTGCATATTTCCCGATGCAAAGATAATAACCTTTTTATTACATACACATCTACACGTATAAATGTAATGTAAATATTATAAATTTGTTCAATAGCCTGAATAGGATTGACAATACTGAACTAAATAGAAACAAATAGTGCAAGAACAGACACTGAATTATGTCATGCTCCCAATATGAAATTCAGGCGTCAGTATATGGAAAAATATTGACGTTTCCGGTACCAGTGTAACTTAACGGGGAATAGAAACGTGTATGTAATAAGGAGACTGGTTCAATATCTGTAATATTTCTTGATGAACTGAAATTAGAGTTATTCCTTCACATACAGGAGAATATAGATTTGACCCAAATAACTACAGATATATTTTGTTACTCCGAACAGTTGTGTTTAACTGAGTGTATGTGGCTTAGTTTCTACCTCAATGTTAATAAACACACTGACTGTTAAAATGTTCTATAAATAAATAAACAAAATGAAACAAGATAGTACCTTTAACCTTTAAGCAAAATAATATACAAACTGTAACTAAAATAATTTAAACAGAAATATCTGATAAACATCAATAATAGTAATTTTCTCGACATTTTTTTTTTTTTTCAAAATTATGTTCTATAAACAAAACTAACAATTTACTGGCTGGAGACTACCAAATCCGGACGACCACCAAAGCGGACAGTCCCCTAAACGCTTCATTTCGGTTTTTAACCTTGCTTTTCTGTTTACATCAAATGGACGCTTGATTTTCAACAACACAGCAAAGTTACAATGATTAAATTTAAGTATTATGCTACATTTCATTTCATCTGCACTCACGAAGCATGTTTACATCTTGGGAGAAGTCGAATGTGCTGCATTATGCATGGGCAGAATTTCTGTAGGGTCCAGCCATTAAATCTAAAGGCCCCATGCAAATTAGCAGTAAAGCAGATGATGCGTTTAGTAAACACTTAAACTGGGGAAAAACTGCTTTAATAATTTAGTGCATGATTTAAATACAAAAAACACATTTTCATATCAAAATATCCACTCTGAAAAGTGAAAGTGAAATTTTAAAAGATTTAGTCGGGAGAGATACGATCAAATTATCAATTCAACAGAGATAATTAGTACAATTCTATGACTCAGACACTGTACAACTACTTTCCCATAGTTGAAAATAATGTTTAATTCAATGTTAAACATAAACTGAAAATCAATAAAATAACAACTTGCTGTCCGTAAACATGGTACTGTTTGACCTTAAAACAACATGATTTGGTGGTCCTTCGTTTGGGCCTCAAAAAAGTGCTTGACCTAATTTTAGAAGTAAACAAATTAGCTCTTTAGTTGAAATTTCAACCACTAGATATATCTAATTTCCAGAGTTATTGTGAAAAATATTCCAAAAGTGTCTGATTGTAGGATGTAAGCCAGTATAGATTTGAAAGTGCAATCCAGAGGACAGTTTCATCTTCTCCATGTTAACTGGACAATTCCTTCCTTATATTGGGAAAAATGTCAGTCAAGAATGAGAACTCTGTACTCCTGTTAAGGTCAGATAAGCATAGTCTGCATGTTTAAAGCCAACCTCTGACAACTTTGCCAGAAAGTCGACTCTTTGGCTGAGAGGTTAGAGCACTGGACTAGCATCCAAGCAATCTGGGTGTTCAAATCCTGCCATAGGCAAGCTGGGTTTTTCATTATAAAAAGGCTTTGCTCTTCTATTTCTGTTATGGCTAAAAAGTCATAAAAAATTCCTAAGATGGGGCTCTTCTGGGATTTGCACTTTATCTTGAGCCAAAGATGACACGTTCTAAGCCAAAATGGCTTACAGGGCATCATAAAATGATAAATTCTTTGAAGAGGAGAAGTGTTATGGTCGCTGACCCAAAGCCTGCACGTCTGACAACTGCATCAGGGAGTCAACTCTTTGGCTCTGCCGTTACAGCATTGGACTAGCATTCAAGGTTCAAATCTCGCCACAGGTTTTGGGATTTTTCATCAAAAATTCTATGCTCTTTGATTTGTTACAGCTAAAAGTCATAAGAACTCAATAAACTCACCATCAGAGTTATCTTTCTTGATTTTCTGCAAGAAAGGAGCAAGATGGGAAGCTGCCCACGGTGATGCAGGTCTCACAGGGTAGGCAACTGACCCTGTTTCCACAGCTGTACCCTCAACATCTTCCTGACTATGCCGTGGAAGTGTCAGTCCAGCAAGCAGAGATTTCAAGGGAGACAAATCTGGAAACTGTGATGAGACATTCCTGAAAAAAAGATTATTTCCCCTTTGATAATATGCACACAAGATATGCATATTTACAATATTATATTAATAATTCATTTGGAATTTGTCTAGTTTTGGAACTGAAAACAGAAAGATATTTGGCTTTATAAATTTACAATACAAAATCTTTACAAATGGTCACAACATATTTAGTCAAATGGTCATAACGTATTTATCAGATGGACATAAAGTATTCACTCAAATGAACGTAATGTATTAAGTCAAATGATCATAACTGTATTTAGTCAAATGGTCATAACTGTATTTAGTCAAATGGACATAATGCATTCAGTCAAATGGACTTTGTGTATTTAGTCAAATGGTCACAGATAATTCAGATTCTTGAGGTATGTAACTTTTAAAAGACTTAGGCTTAATATGCTTGATGGTATAACAGCAAACAACACCAGCATTACCCGTACTATAAAATGTTCATACATACATATATACATTGCAGATAAATGTAAATCTTACGTAAGAAGAAGAACATGTTTCTGTAAAAGACTGTTGGCTCTCTGACAATCATGGTTCACATAATCATTCAACATCTTCACTAGTTTAACAATCAATGGAGCCATCTGTTTGTTTGTATTACAACTATAGGCCTGTAAAATACGCAACAAAATCCATCAGTAAAATTTATATGAATGGTGACATCTATTATTTGTTGTACAGCTACAGGTCCTGGACTGTAAAATACAAATCAAATCAGCAGAATTATGCCAATCAATGGAGAATTTTGTTCTTATTGTATTTGCAAAGAATGGAATAATGATAAACCTGTTAAGAAGAAATTCACCTACACACAGACCTACTTTGTGTACAATACTAAGAAAAGCCTCTTTGTACTGGCTGGAAACTATCTTTTTGTTAATACCAACATCTACAGAAAATATTAAGTGAAATTTATACAATATATGAATGGCAAAGTTTATGAGCAAAATATCATTTCAACAAAACCAGGAACAACAACTCTGACACCATTATGATTAAGTTCACAGTAAAGCAGTTTTGATTCAAAACAAACACAATGTACAACAACTCAATGTGCCTAAAATTATTCACGGTACGATAATAACAGTCTTTACATATCGCTAATTTAACAGTCTCTACAGTAATTCAGGTTGGCGCGAATAGTCTCGTGCTTATCGTGCCTTTGTGTTTTGGGTATATATATATATACCTTTACAATGTTACTTTTATTCATCTCGAGGTTAAATATTTGGCAGTGAAGTTTAAAATAGTGAATGCCCTACCCACCCTCCCCATATGCTTAAAAGGTCTGAAGCATTCTTATCAATCGTTCTATAATAGTTCAGATTTTTATAAAAGATTTTATTGTTATCTGCATTATTTATGGACACTAAGCGAGAAAGAAAATATTCTTATTCAAGTATTATTGAATTTTCTTTTTATTTTTACATACAGTTATTTTACAGGCGGACAGGCGGAGTTACTCAGGAGGCTATGACGCTGATGGTTTTACATTTAATTGTCTCTAAAAATAGTTCTTTTTCAGTTAAAGCAGAGCAAGGCTTCATGCGTTACTTTTCTTTTAGTTTAATTTGAAATTCTGTTCAATTCTAAGTTAGTTTCGTTTCAGTTTTCCATTCCATTCCAACGACACTACGACAACCGGAACACCACAACCGGAACACCACTACGACATTCGGAACAGATGAACACTTAATTAAACGTGCATTTTGTTGATGTATCTTGTAATCCGATACTTACTGCCAAAATATTAGCCTTATTCCTACTTTCTGTGTTTGTTTTCTTTCTTACTGTTATGAAAGTTTAGAGAATAATTAATTTACTCTCGAATTCTATAGAGAGTAACTAAAATTTACAGGGATTACAACTGACTGAAAAGGTGGTTTTGATCAATGAAAGGGCACTAGCTCTGATATTTTTGTGATCCTTTAATTGACTGCCATCATTAAATTGCCCCTACTGGATGTATACAATGCATGTATTGATTGTACAATATATTGACTTAAGGTTAGGTTAGGTTTAATATAGATTTAATTGTGTACATTCAATGCATGTACATACACTCAATGTGGGAGAATTAATGCTGACCTTTAATTGATATACATATTAACCTATAATATCATCTTTTGTTTATATGCTATGTTTGTGATAAAAGAACTTTTTTCTTCACCAAATCAGGGGCTGAAACTCACAAAAACCACAAAGATACATGGCCTTGTCATGACAGGCAAACAAGTGGACAGCATTCTAGAAAAGAATTAACAAGAAACAGACTGAATAAATTAATTTCTACTGTCACCTAAGATACTATTAGTCTACTTTGACAAACTTACAAACACTCCATGTCTGTAAACACCTAACTATGATATATTAACCCTTCCTCTGCTAAATTTCAATAATGAACTTGTCCATCATTCAATCTGGACAGTACCATTAACTGTTTAAAGTGGGGTCAACAAACCTGTAATGACTGCATTGGCAACAAGGCAGAGTTTCAGCAGACTGCACAGATGTGCAGGCAGATTATGACCTACACTGGTCGCAAAGATAGAATCAATCATGTCCAACAAGCCAACAAGACAACGGTTGAGAATAAATGCTAATACACTTACAGTAAGTAGACTAAAATATTCCTCCAATATACTGTTTAATGTTGAATGTTCTCTGTAGAATATACTCGGCTGTAAAAGTTCAAGGATTCCAAGAATGTTGATATATAACATCAGCAAGTTTCTCTGTTTGAACTCAGCAAATGTAAACTGTGTCTTACCCTTCAATAAGGCAACTATTGCTGGCAACTGCCTGAAAAACAAAAGTAAAAAAAATATGTTAATATCTTTAAATTCCGCAATAGTAACATTCCTTGAAATAATTTGATTTCATCATCATAAAATTTGGATTTCAGCACAAATGACATGAATTCGTGAAAATTTTTAAGTTCAAATAAATGGGAAACTAGAGATGCTTTTGAGAAAAGCGCATGTCTCCCACAACTGCCTAATCATCTAAATAGTAAGTCAGTCCTTATATACTGTTTATTTAGAGCACATGTGCATGGGCTTTTTTGACACCAAAAGGACCCCTATACTACTTTTAAAAGTAGTATAAGTGCCGGTCTGGTGGCAAAAATGCGCAAGAAAATCTGAGTTTTTCTTTTTTTTGGTAATTCAAGGGCCATAATTCTGAAGTGCCTGAGCCGATTTGGCTACTTATCCAACTTGGCCAAGCACTTATTTTGTTCAAGTTTGGTGAAGATCGAATCAGAAATGTTCAACTTAAAGTGCAGACAAGCTTTGTGACGACACACACACACACACACAGACTGGAGTAGATCAATAAGTCTCCCACACCTGGGAGACATAATTAACTTACTTGTCAAAATTAAATCTAATTGTGTGAATTAACACAACTACAAAATTGTGTGAATTAACGCAACCACAAAAATCAGTCCTTTACAAACATAAATCATTCTACTCAACCACCTTGGTAGCTGAATGGTAGAGCACCCACTTCAAACACGGGAGGTTGTGGGTTTGATCCCTGGCCAGGTCATACTTGTCTACAGCCTGACAGTCCAGTGAGGCAACACTATAAAGTTGGGCAATGTGCTCACTGCTGTAAGTAGATACTGTCATTTATATGACTAAGGCCTCACCAAATTAAAAAGTTGTTCATCGGATTTGCCGCTCGTATATTTTCAGAAACACAAAAAAAATTTTTTTTTTGTTTTTGGCTTGCGCTCGCCCCATTGAAAAAATCTATCCAAAATTTTTTGGTGCGCTACTTTTTACGGACGTAAAAGTGTATAAATGCTTATAATTCCAGTCCCAGATTGTTCTCAAATGGATTTTAATCAAAATAATAAATACATACTACGCCACATTGTCTATAATAAATCATAACACTTATATTTCTGGAAATAAAAATGATGTTGAAAATTATAGACCAATTAGTGTGACATCTATACGCTGTAGGATAATGGAGAAAATTATAAGAAATGCCATAGTAACACATCTAGAAAATAATGAAATAATTTCAAACTATCAACATGGATTTAGAAAAGGCAGATCTTGTACTACACAATTGCTCGAATGCATTGAAGAATGGACTACGGCAATTGATGAAAACCATGACATAGATATCATTTACTTAGATTTCAAGGCTGCTTTTGATAAAGTTCCACATAAAAGACTGTTAAAGAAAATCTGGAGTATAGGGATAAGGGGTAGCATTTACAAATGGATTGAGGACTTCTTGAACAATAGGTTACAGAGGGTTAAAATCAATGGGGCCACTTCAACATGGCAAAATGTCACCAGTGGAGTCCCACAGGGTAGTGTATTAGGACCAGTTTTGTTTCTAATCTTTATCAATGACCAGATGCTCTAAGTTGCGCATCAAAACTCTTTGCTGATGATACCAAACTGTACTCTGTCATAAGAGGACATGATGATGAAGTTAGGCTACAAGATAATATTTTCGATGCCTGTGAATGGGCAAACAAGTGGCAAATGATATTTAATATCAAAAAATGCAAAACAATGCACATAGGAAATAAACCTAGGACAGAATACTACATGAAAGATAATGAGAACAAAATAAACAAGATAAATCAGATAACTAAAGAAAAAGACCTTGGGGTTATATTTGATGATAAACTCAATTTTAGTAAACATATAAGTACCAAAGTTAACATCGCAAATAGAAATCTTGGACTAATAATTAAAAACTTTACATATATGAACAAAGAAATGTTTTTACAGTTATACAAGTCACTTGTACGTCCACATTTGGAGTATGCATCTGTCATATGGACCCCAAAATACAAGAAAGATGCAGTCGCCATAGAAAATGTGCAGAGGAGAGCCACAAGGATGCTCCATGAATTACAAGGATTAGAGTACAGCGATAGGTTAACCCAACTAGGGATGCCAACTCTAGAGTATAGGAGAACTAGAGCAGATGTCATTGAAGTGTACAAACTTAGAAATGAACTAGATAAAACTTCCACAAACTTGCTAACTGTTAGAACTAATACTAATACAAGGGGGAACACACAGAAATTATTCAAGCCTAGAGCCAATTCTAACACAAGAAAAAATACTTTCAGTCACAGAGTAATTGACACATGGAATGCACTCCCCTCCAGTACAATTGAAGCTCCAACTCTCAACAGTTTCAAATCTAGGCTAAATAAGCACTGGTCTGGGCGGTCAAAATTCATAGCTAAGTGCTACAGCCCCTTTCAGTAAAAGTTATGTATATTGACATAAAGGGTGATAAGACTGTGCTAGGGAACAATGTTCCTTTTTAGAAATTTTATTGATTGATATTTTTAAATGTCAGGCCAGTCTGAACCCAAGCATAGGTGCTATTGGTCTTAACTTGTAAAATCTAGACTATACGACTGTGAAGATAAATTATGTTCTTTTAAAAAAAAAAGAACAACAAAAACAAACACCAAAATAACTGTTTTTACTATATAAATGTAACGCCAGTCTAATTCAAGCAATGGATACTGTGCCAAAACACGCAATTGATAGTACATACACAAGTATATATTGTATAGACTGTGCTAAATAACTGTGATTTTTTATCTTTTTAAGAACACACCATTATAAGGAATTTTAACTGTAAATAGTAGTAATATAATATATGTGAGAATGTACATACCAATATTATGACAATTAAATGGAATAGAATAAATATAAAGATAATTCATAATAACCAAAATTAAGATAAATTAGTACCAAATTGGGAAAACAAATACAAATGGGCCTAAGAAGCGACAACGCTTAACATCTAATGATGTTCCGGGCTTCTACTCTACATGAACTACATGAACTACATGAATATTTAGTTGCATTAAAGTTATTTCCCCTTTATGCAGTTACGCCATTTTCTTCAAATGTTTACCAAATTATATCTCCAAAAATCGATTGATTTCATTGAAAACTGGATGAAGAAAAACATACTAATTTGTTTCATAACATCAATCTACATTATTTTGGTAAGGGTAAATACTTATTGATGCATGTCACTTATGTTTTCTGTTTTTTCATGTCCAAATGATCAGCATTTGCATACGAAAGTTGGTAGGGTAAGGAATTTACATTACGAGTTGTTTTCAGAACAGTTTTGATTTTCAAATTTTCCAGTCATTTAGTAGATTAATGTTAATGCACGTTAATCTCCATTTCAGACTTTAATTGAGACTTTGTTTTAACAAATTTAATATGTTATGAAAGTTTAAAGTTAGAAAAAGAGCTGTACATAGGACATCATGCTCGACTTTTCTGAATCAGAGCTTTGCCAGTAAAAGGGGCATAATAATCAGAAGCCATTAAAGTACAGAGCTATTGGTCATTATATAAAACTTAATTAAAAATATTCTATGTTAAAAAGGGGCATAACTCTGTCCAGATTCAGAATTAAGAGTATTGTTTCTCCTGGTGTAGACTTTGACAGTAAATAACTGTTCTAAGTTTCAAATCAGAAGCTTTAATAGATCTAGTAACACTCACATAGATATTTGATGTATCAAAAACTTTGTAAAGTTAGCTAAGAATGCTACATTTTCATAGCAGTAAATATTCAAGTCACATATGTATGTGATAAGTATGGTGTAAGGTTATGCCTTGTTGTTTATTACGTATTTTCTAACAGCATTTTCAAAAGCATGCATTTGATTACAGTGTACTGTATGACAATGTTATTACCTTTTTTCCCCCGAGTTCGCATTTTTGTGCGTCTGCATGTCAGATTTTCTCAACCCCTGGGGACTTACTTTTTAATTTAAAAGGGCTATACATTCTATTTTAAGGTTTTTATTAGTCAGTCGAGAGACAATTGAACACAAATATATTTCTTCGCTCTTCGCTCACTCCTGATTTTCTCAAAAACCAAAAAAAATATTTCAATTATTTTTTCACTCGCCGCCTCAAATTTTTCAGAAAAAAATCTGATGAACAACTTATCAATTTGGTGTGGCCTAATAATTTTTTTGAAAAGGACATTAAACCTGTACACACGCACACTATCTACTACCTACCTTAGAACAAGTACAGTATCATCCATTGCTCTCATTGAATTAAAAGTTGTAAAACGGCCTACCTTAGACCAAGTACAGGATGTTCTACAGATCTCATTGCATGTAAATTTGTAAAACAACCTAGCTTAGAACAAGTACAGGATGTTCTGCAGATCTCATTGCATGCAAAGTTTGTAAAACGTCCTACCTTAGAACAAGTACGGATGTTCTGCAGACCTCACTGCATGCAAAGTTTGTAAAACGTCCTACCATAGAACAAGTACGGGATGTTCTGCAGATTTCACTGCATGCAAAGTTTGTAAAACATCCTACCATAGAACAAGTACGGGATGTTCTGCAGATCTCACTGCATGCAAAGTTTGTAAAACGTCCTACCTTAGAACAAGTATGGGATGTTCTGCAGATCTCAGTTTGTAAAACGTCCTACCTTAGAACAAGTACGGGATGTTCTGCAGATCTCACTGCATGCAAAGTTTGTAAAACGTCCTACCATAGAACAAGTATGGGATGTTCTGCAGATCTCACTGCATGCGAAGTTTGTAAAACGTCCTACCATAGAACAAGTACGGGATGTTCTGCAGATCTCACTGCATGCAAAGTCTGTAAAATGTCCTACCTTAGAACAAGTACGGGATGTTCTGCAGATCTCAGTTTGTAAAACGTCCTACCTTAGAACAAGTATGGGATGTTCTGCAGATCTCAGTTTGTAAATCGTCCTACCATAGAACAAGTACGGGATGTTCTGCAGATCTCAGTTTTGTAAAACGTCCTACCTTAGAACAAGTACGGGATGTTCTGCAGCTCTCATTGCATGTAAAGTTGTAAAACGTCCTACCTTAGAACAAGTACGGGATGTTCTGCAGCAAGTTTCCTACAAGCTATGTTTACATCAGCCATTCTGTTATCATTTCTCTTACTTCTACTGCCTTGGTATAATCCTGTTATCAATCTGTGTGTTATCAAGTCCATCTGTAAATTACAAAGCTTTTTGTTTTCTGTAAAACAGAATCATACAAGTAAAGGCAACAACTACTTAATGTAGCCTTCTTGACCTATGTGCATTGGTAAAATGTCTGCTAGACAAACCTTTTATTGTCTCAGTGAGAGGTTTATAGAAACTTATCCAGTTTCAGTCGAACAAAGACAGCAAACACTACATTTTTTCTCAGCATTGTCTTTAAGGTTAATGACTGTGGAATAAATTGGCTTTGTTTGACTGTCTAAAGAGTAAAACAGGCTACAATATTATAGTTACAGTAACTATTAAAGATGTTTAGTTCAATCATTATCTTTTCTCAGCCATTGATTTCTAGAATCTATAGGTTACCCAAGTTTGTAAATTATGAGAGGCCTGACTCTCTGAAGAAACACTTTAGAATCTATAGGTTACCCCAGTTTGTGAATTATGAGAGGCTCAATCCTCTGAAGTGACACTTCTAGAATCTATAGGTTACCCGAGTCTGTGAATTATGAGAGGCCTGAGCCTCTGAAGTGACACTTCTAGAATCTATAGGTTACCCAAGTTTGTGGATTATGAGAAACTTGAGCCCCGAGTCTGTGAATTATGAGAAGCTTGAGCCTCTGAAGTGACACTTCTAGAATCTATAGGTTACCCGAGTGTGTGAATTATGAGAGGCTTGAGCCTCTGAAGTGACACTTCTAGAATCTATAGGTTACCCGAGTTTGTGAATTATGAGAAGCTTGAGCCTCTGAAGTGACACTTATAGAATCTATAGGTTACTCGAGTTTGTGAATTATGAGAGGCTTGAGCCTCTGAAGTGACACTTCCAGAATCTATAGGTTACCCGAGTTTGTGAATTATGAGAGGCTTGAGCCTCTGAAGTGACACTTCTAGAATCTATAGGTTACCCGAGTTTGTGAATAATGAGAGGCTTGAGCCTCTGAAGTGACACTTCTAGAATCTATAGGTTACCCGAGTTTGTGAATTATGAGAGGTTCAAGCCTCTGAAGTGTCACTTCTAGAACCTATAGGTTACCCGAGTTTGTAAATTATGAGAGGCTTAAGCCTCTGAAGTGACACTTCTAGAATCTATAGGTTACACAAGTTTATGAATTATGAGAAGCTTGAGCCTCTGAAGTGACACTTCTAGAATCTATAGGTTACCAGAGTTTGTGAATTATGAGAGGCTTGAGCCTCTGAAGTGACACTTCTAGAATCTATAGGTTACACAAGTTCATGAATTATGAGAGGCTTGAGTCTCTGAAGTGACACTTTTAGAATCTATAGGTTATTAGAGTTTGTGAATTATGAGAGGCTTGAGCCTCTGAAGTGACACTTCTAGAATCTATAGGTTACCCGAGTTTGCGAATTATGAGGCTTGAGCCTCTGAAGTGACACTTCTAGAATCTATAGGTTACCGGAGTTTATGAATAATGATAGGCTCAAGCCTCTCAAGTGATACTTCTAGAATCTATAGGTTACCCAAGTTTTTGAATTATGAGAGGCTCGAGCCTCTGAAGTGACACTTCTAGGATCTATGAGTTACCCGAGTTTGTGAATTATGAGAGGCTTGAGCCTCTGAAGTGACACTTCTAGTATCAATAGGTTACCTGAGTTTGTGAATTATGAGAGGCTTGAGCCTCTGAAGTGACACTTCTAGAATCTATAGGTTACCCAAGTTTGTGAATTATGAGAGGCTTGAGCCTCTGAAATGACACTTCTAAAGTCTATAGGTTACACAAGTTTGTGAATTATGAGAGGCTTGAGCCTCTGAAGTGACACTTCTAGAATCTATAGGTTACCCGAGTTTGTGCATTATGATAGGCTTGAGCCTCTGAAGTGACACTTCTAGAATCTATAGGTTACCCGAGTTTATGAATAATGATAGGCTCAATCCTCTGAAGTGACACATCTAGAATCTAAAGGTAACCTGAGTCTGTGAATTATGAGAAGCTTCAGCCTCTGAAGTGACACTTCTAGAATCTATAGGTAACCCGAGTTTGTGAATTATGAGAAGCTTGAGCCTCTGAAGTGACACTTCTAGAATCTATAGGTTACCTGAGTTTGTGAATTATGAGAGGCTTGAGCCTCTGAAGTGACACTTCTAAAATCTATAGGTTACTCGAGTTTGTGAATTATGAGAGGCTTGAGCCTCTAGAGTGACACTTCTAGAATCTATAGGTTACCCAAGTTTGTGAATTATGAGAGGCCTGACTCTCTGAAGAAACACTTGAGAAACTATAGATTACATCAGTTTGTGAATTATGAGAGGCTTGAGTGACACTTCTAGAATCTATAGGTTACCCGAGTTTGTGAATTATGAGGCCTGAACCTCTGAAGTGACACTTCTAGAATCTATAGGTTACCGGAGTTTATGAATAATGATAGGCTCAAGCCTCTGAACTGATACTTCTAGAATCTATAGGTTACCCGAGTTTGTGAATTATGAGAGGCTCGAGCCTCTGAAGTGACACTTCTAGAATCTATAAGTTACCCGAGTTTGTGAATTATGAGAAGCTTGAGCCTCTGAAGTGACATTTCTAGTATCTATAGGTTACACAAGTTTGTGAATTATGAGAGGCTTGAACCTCTGAAGTGACACTTCTAGAATCTAAAGGTTACCCGAGTTTGTGAATTATGAGAGGCTTGAGCCTCTGAAGTGACACTTCTAGAATCTATAGGTTACACAAGTTTGTGAATTATGAGAGGCTTGAGCCCTTGAAGTGACACTTCTAGAATCTATAGGTTACCCGAGTTTGTGAATTATGATAGGCTTGAGCCTCTGAAGTGACACTTCTAGAATCTATAGGTTACCCAAGTTTATCAATAATGATAGGCTCAATCCTCTGAAATGACAGTTTTAGAATCTATAGGTTACCTGAGTCTGTGAATTATGAGAAGCTTCAGCCTCTGAAGAGACACTTCTAGAACCTATAGGTTACACGAGTTTGTGAATTATGAAAGGCTTGAGCCTCTGAAGTGACACTTCTAAAATCTATAGGTTACTCGAGTTTGTGAATTATGAGAGGCTTGAGCCTCTGGAGTGACACTTCTAGAATCTATAGGTTACCCAAGTTTGTGAATTATGAGAGGCCTGACTCTCTGAAGAAACACTTGAGAAACTATAGATTACACCAGTTTGTGAATTATGAGAGGCTTGAGCCTCTGAAGTGACACTTCTAGAATCTATAGGTTACCTGAGTTTGTGAATTATGAGAGGTTTGAGCCTCTGAAGTGACACTTCTAGAATCTATAGGTTACCCGAGTTTGTGAATTATGAGTGTTTAGAGCCTCTGAGGTGACTTCTATAATCTATAGGTTACCCGGGTTTGTGAATCTGGGAGGCTTGAGCCTCTGAAGTGACACTTCTAGAATCTATAGGTTACCCGAGTTTGTGAATTATGAGAGGCTTGAGCCTCTGAAGTGACACTTCTAGAATCTATAGGTTACCCAAGTTTATGAATAATGATAGGCTCGAGCCTCTAAAGTGACACTTCTAGAATCTATGGGTTACCCAAGTTTATGAATAATGATAGGCTTGAGCCTCTGAAGTGACACTTCTAGAATCTATAGGTTACCCAAGTTTGTGAATAATGAGAGGCTTGAGCCTCTGAAGTGACACTTCTAGAATCTATAGGTTACCCGAATTTGTAAATTATGAGTGTTTAGAGCCTCTGAGGTGACTTCTATAATCTATAGGTTACCCGAGTTTGTGAATTATGAGAGGCTTGAGCCTCTGAAGTGACACTTTTAGAATCTATAGGTTACCCGAGTTTGTGAATTATGAGAGGCTTGAGCCTCTGAAGTGACACTTCTAGAATCTATATGTTACCCAAGTTTATGAATAATGATAGGCTCAAGCCTCTGAAGTGACACTTCTAGAATCTATAGGTTACCCGAGTTTGTGAATTATGAGAGGCTTGAGCCTCTGAAATGTCACTTCTAGAATCTAAAGGTTACCTGAGTTTATGAATAATGATAGGCTCAAGCCTCTGAAGTGACACTTCTAAAATCTATAGGTTACTCGAGTTTGTGAATTATGAGAGGCTTGAGCCTCTGGAGTGACACTTCTAGAATCTATAGGTTACCCAAGTTTGTGAATTATGAGAGGCCTGACTCTCTGAAGAAACACTTGAGAATCTATAGGTTACCCGAGTTTGTGAATTATGAGAGGCTTGAGCCTCTGAAGTGACACTTCTAGAATCTATAGGTTACCTGAGTTTGTGAATTATGGGTGTTTAGAGCCTCTGAGGTGACTTCTATAATCTATAGGTTACCCGAGTTTGTGAATCTGGGAGGCTTGAGCCTCTGAAGTGACACTTCTAGAATCTATAGGTTACCCAAGTTTGTGAATTATGAGAGGCTTGAGCCTCTGAAGTGACACTTCTAGAATCTATAGTTTACCCAAGTTTATGAATAATGATAGGCTCAAGTCTCTGAAGTGACACTTCTAGAATCTATAGGTTACCTGAGTTTGTGAATTATGAGAGGCCTGACTCTCTGAAGAAACGCTTGAGAAACTATAGATTACCCGAGTTTGTGAATTATGAGAGGCTTGAGCCTCTGAAGTGACACTTCTAGAATCTATAGGTTACCCTAGTTTGTAAATTGTGAGAGGCTTGAGCCTCTGAAGTGACACTTCTAGAATCTATAGGTTACCTGAGTTTGTGAATTATGAGTGTTTAGAGCCTCTGAGGTGACACTTCTAGAATCTATAGGTTACCCGAGTTTGTGAATTATGAGAGGCTTGAGCCTCTGATGTGGCACTTCTAGAATCTATAGGTTACCCGAGTTTATGAATAATGATTGGCTCAAGCCTCTGAAGTGACACTTCTAGAATCTATAGGTTACCAGAGTTTGTGAATTATGAGAGGCTTGAGCCTCTGAAATGTCACTTCTAGAATCTATAGATTACCTGAGTTTATGAATAATGGTAGGCTCAAGCCTCTGAAGTGACACTTCTAGAATCTATAGGTTACTCGAGTTTGTGAATTATGAGGAGCTTGAGCCTCTGAAATGTCACTTCTAGAATCTATAGGTTACCTGAGTTTATGAATAATGATAGGCTCAAGCCTCTGAAGTGACACTTCTAGAATCTATAGGTTACACGAGTTTGTGAATTATGAGAGGCTGGAGCCTCTGAAGAAACACTTGTAGAATCTATAGATTACCGGAGTTTGTGAATTATGAGATGCTATAGCCTCTGAAGTGACACTTCAAGAATCTATAGGTTACCTGAGTTTGTGAATTATGAGTGTTTAGAGCCTCCGAAGTGACACATCTAGAATCTGACAACCATGCTGACAGGAATGGGTACTGTAGGTATAACTCCAACAGAAATGCCTCATATAGGTGAATGTTGCTGCTGAAATGACATACCAATTACAGTAAGTGTAGTGTATCAGCAGTTCTTTCTGGTTACTGTCTGACAAAATTTAGATACATATTCAATGGGTATTTTTTCTAAAAAGAAAATCAGATTCACAATGGCTGTACATGGAAACTTGAACATATGTATTCAACATGCAGACTAGTCTTTCTAGTTTAGATTTATATCTGCAGATTACCTTTTAAGTTTCAGCATCCTTTCTATATAAAGCACCAAATTTTTGACTTTATCTTGGTCACCACATACACAGGCCTTTAGTAATTCTATCCTGTTCCTCATAGTGAATGGAATCTCATTGGCTGATTCAGAATCACATGACTGACTAGTTGCCTCTTGAATGATATAGCTGACAAGTATGACCAACTGAGAACCAGTCAAACATAAAACATCCTCTGGACTCTGGTTCTGTAACAGAAAATTTGTCTATGCTATGAAACTTGCTATTCTGTAAGAAATTAGTTTCAAAAATTATGCATAGCAGGAGCATGATAAATTCCAACCACTCTCAGCTGATTTTCCTTTTCTCACTCTTAGCAACTAGTACATGCATGTCCTAATCTGTCTTTAAACCATTTGTCTTACAACCGTATACAGTCAAACTCGCTTTTTATCCTACCCTCATATAAGATATAGCGCAATATCGGCCTGCCTAATAAACTTTGCTTTATCTAGTCAGTGTCAAGATATCACTTTTGCAGGAACTTTTGAAATCACTTATTTTATCAAAATTTTGCATTTAAATCATCACCATTGTATTGGAAATGTCTGAACTTGGAAAATGAGTGGTCAAATCAAAGGTTTTTATCCTGAAACAAAAAAGTTATTGCTATTTTTCACTTCTACAGCACTTCAGCCGGAAATTTTGAAACCATTTTTTTTCTGAATTTTTCATTGAAACTGTTATCATTTTATTGGAAATGTTCTAACTAAGAAAATAAGTGGTAAAATCAAAAGTTTTTATCCAGAAACAAAAAAGTTATTGCATTTTTTCAATTTTCCACAAACTGAATTACACTAGCAAACGTCATATCATATGACGTCAAGTCTGCACGCTGTTGCTCTTTCCAACGACTTTTTCCTAATTTTCTGAACAGGTAGGATAAATAGAATATTAGATTACTGTCTGAATAAATTTAAATTTATTAGGCTCGTCTACGAAAAAATATAAGGCTCGGCAGAGCCTCGCCTAATATATTTTCTTCAACTCGCCTAATAAATTTAAATTTATCAGACAGTAACCTAATATTCTCTATTTATCCTACCTTCATGCAAAATAAAAGCAAAAATCAAGGGGTCAGATAAATTTTGCTTTATCTGGTCAGTGACTAAATAAAGCTTGGCGGACTACTTTTTGGATATTTTTTTTTAAAACGACGCCATCTTGTTTTTGAGAATAACTGCTAAAAGACATATTTATGCAATTATTTTCATAAACGCGCTTTTATTAGGTATGTGAGACCATCACAAATGTATAGTGTATGCATACCGTACATGCAATTACTACAAAAAGTTTTTATAACGGAAACGCTCGGAGAAACGGGAAGTGACTCATGTATAGAGTTTGTTCAGAATTTTAGCTTTCTACACGTCAATCCAGGAATATATTCCATCTGTAATGGAGTGTTATTGAATAAAATCATCGAGGAAACGGTTTGCCTATTTGTTTTGTCAAGCGGCGATATGGCGTGTATATAAGTCTTGTCAATCGTTTGCTTGGTGAGGATTGATCAGGTCGGCATGACGTCACATCCGGAGCAGTCGATTATGCAAATTACCTTGGAGGTGAAAGCAAGACCTCGCAATTCGTAGCGAATTAACTAGCGGTGTGGGTTGTAATGTTTTTATTTTCAAATAAAACAAATCAAGGGTCATCTTTTTTATTATATGCTTACCCAATGGTACAATCTATATATTTTTCAAAAAAAAAAAGTAGGTATTTTTTGTGATAAATGATTTTGTGGCATTTTAAAACGGTCTGGAAAAAGTGACAGATTATGTATTGTCAGCTCTTTGGCGCTACGGATCAGTTATGATTAGCTTATTCAACATTTTCTCTGTTTGCATCATATTACATATTAAAATAAACTCAATATCTGAGAACATAACATTTTTTTTATTCAACTTCTTTGCTTAAAATCGTAGCAGTTGTTTATTTCATCTTTCAGAGAATCTTTCAAGTGTCTTGAAAAAGAGTTTTTGTTTGTTTGTTTTCTCAAGAAAGAACAGATAAAATAAATAAGTAAATCAATTTTCTGATTTTTTATGTCTTTTTAAAATAAGCTGATTTTCTAAATGTTTTAATGCTCTGAAATAAAATATTTTATATTGTTGCCATTTCTTGAAATATACTTTGTGCGATATATTTCATTTAGTTTATGTAAAATGCTATAATTAAGTATGAAAGTCATTTAAATAAAGTTAAAAACTTATTATATATGTAATCTTATTGCAGTCATTTTTTTATTTTATATTTATTTATTTTATTTATTTATTCTTTTTTTTTTTTGAAGAAATGTCCTTTCAGCCAAAAATTAGTTTGGTGAATTGATTTTAAAATTTCAAATAAACTATATGTGTATTGATTAAGGTTTTTTTTTCTATGTAGGAGCTCTATTAATCCCTTAGTCAGTTAACACTCAAATAACAATAATGTATATCTTCCAAATATCATACGACCCTGAAGGCATACATCAAACGGATAAAACAGGAAATTACCATAAGGCCCCGAAGGGGTACATGAGAGGGATGAAACAAACAGGAAATCAATCTATTAATTAGTGATAGTCATTAAGAACTGGTCAAAACTGATTATCATTAATATACCACATACTGATTGGTTTCCATAGTGATCTATAACTTATGACTTGAATGAATGCTTTAATTTTATTATATGTGGAAGCAGTCAATTGTGACAGTCTAACAATTAACAAAAAAATATGGATTTTGAAAACTACAAGGTATGGCTAAAATTATTTTAGACAAAGCGTGCAAATTATCATTCACAGTTTTAAATAATTGACAATTTAATACAAAACAGAGATCAGCATTTTTCAGTATTTTCGTATTTAAGGAAGTCATCAGTTTATTGATACATCCTGGCTTTTCGTAGAAAAGAAACTAGCATGCAGTTATTACATTGTATTATAATTATCATTTTATCTCCACGTGTAACACAGTAGCTCTAGCTGTCATTTTACATTTAAAACAATTGTTTATATATAAAAAAAACTTTGTTTTATAAATGCAGTTAAAGATCTTCTATTTTGATCCTGATACGCTTCGAGGGAGAAAAAATCCCTTATCCAGTATTTACGCATTATGTACTATTATGCTTTAAATTATGACACCTTTTATTAAATCTCATACCAATCAGAATTTAGGTTAGAGGTGTTCATTTAATTAAATTTGGCGTTACTGAATCACTTTTGACACCACAGTATAAGCTATCTGGCTTTCAGAACTGTTTTAATGGTAGGCTACAAAATAGAACGAGAAAAGTGAAACGAATGGAGAAACCTAATTAGATGAGCTAGATTTTCTGTTTTATTTATTTGTAAAGACCTCCGATTTTTTAAATTATAATTTTCATTCAGTCCGTCACAAATATGAGACCTTGTAGCTTACACGGATTAATGATGAATATCACGTCTGAAACCTAAAAAAGAAAGATTTCTTTCTCGGGAGTGATTTCTCGAACATCATGCTACATTATAAATTCACTGACTTCTTAATATTGCCCAAAATTTTACTTTAAATAAAGAAAAATAACCAGCACTAAGGAAATATTAAACGCTTTACAATTACAATTTAGCGTTTGCTGTCACCTCCGCTTGTTGCTACGCAACGCGATACGCTGAAGTGCCCGGATATCCGACCTGATCAATGGGCAACCCGACATTCAACTCAACTTCGGACAAAACTTCACTTGGCAGCAAATTAGAATTAATCTTTAATGTTCAGCAGAACAGAGAAGTCAGACACAAAGCAGAACAAGGTTAGCCTTTGTTTTTCGGCTCATATTTTATATTTTTATCTTAAAGACCTGTTTGTGTAATGGTGGGGCGTATTAATTTCTGTGCAAGACAGACTCGGATCTAGTTGGTGGTAAATTTTGAATTTTAATTAAAGAATGATTTTAGATCAGAAGGTAGGATAAATAGAACATTAGGTTACTGTCTTATAAATTTAAATTTATTAAGTTCGTCTACGAAAAAATAAAAGTCTCGGCAGAGCCTCGACTTTTATATTTTCTCCGACTCACTTAATAAATTTAAATTTATAAGACAGTAACCTAATATTCTCTATATACGAACTCATCCGGACCTATGAAATATGTTCGTATCAAACAAAATTCGTATTAATGAATGTATGACTAGATAATTTGTCCGAGCAATTTAGGCAGTATCACGGGTATCACCGGTGAATAGATTCCAATATTATGATACATGAAAGTAGTTAATAGTTTTAAACTGATTAAGTTAATTCATTCAGATAACATTGAAATTACTCAAGAAAAGTCATACTTAAACAGGTAAAACTGTATTAATTTAAATTTTAATGTGCGTTCAAGGTCAAGAGCGCCAAATTATATCCATCGCCGACATTGGAGCTTGTACTATATAACAAGGATTCTAAGAGGTATAAAAGTTTGTATATTTTGGAATGCACAGCCTACCTGTATCGACACTAGAACGTCAATAATGTGTTTAAAATTATTTACACCTCTTTAAATCTTGACCTGTTAATTGATTACATTATTTTATATTGACATGATACACAAAGGACCGAGTGTTTGTTTGTGAATAGGTGTGAACTACTCAATTGTTCAATTACCAAGTGGCACAAGCTTGACCATATTATAATTTTCTACACATTTTATAACGGCCCCGACTTCTAAAATTAATTCGTATCAAAAGATGGAAAAGTATAATATCTAAGCTTATTGGGACTTCCAAAATGTGTTCGTATCTACCGATTATTCGTATCAAGCGAGTTCGCTATTACCGAAATAATTTTACAAAGGAAATAGAAGGACTCGGCCGGGGAATTCGGACTTTGTTCGTTTAATCCGAAAATTCGTACCAAGCGAGTTCGTATTAAGTGGACTCGACTGTATGTTGGAATCCGCACTTTGGAAGTAGAATTTATTCAAGAGAGAAAGTTAGCCTCTGGATTTGCCGGATGTTGTTTAAATTTTGTTCAGACTCTGGAATAATGTCTGCACAAGCATGTGCTCTTTTTCTCCACAATGCAAGATGGGAAGATGCCATATGACCTAAATTTTTACATTTTGGCTTAAAACCAACCAAACAAAAAATATCATTTCAACACACACAAAAAGAATAAATTAAAATGACAAATTTATTTTATGTTACCCTACAAAGCACTTTATCATTCATATCACTCATTACATATTGCTGCAAGTGGCCTATACAAATCTACTTTTACATCATTTAACAATTTATAATTTTTGGCAAATAACGGGATGAAAATTGTAGTCATGGTTTGTTGTTAATTTGATTAATGTTACTAAACGAAAATTTCATATTGCGATGTTGCAAAATATAAAATGACATGGAACTGTGTTCTGTGTGTCTTTAAACTGTAACATCACAGGATATCTAAATTAAATATATATTTTTTACGCATTTTCTTTCCTACTCTCAGATTATAATGTGTATTAAAAAGAAAAGCATAAAATAAAACCATAAATATGTTTTATTTGTTGACAAAATGGAATATATCCCATCTCAACACTTTCAATTGCAATACAAACTTATTTCTTTCAATATATTACATCAATTTTTGTTGGGTTGATAACACCAGATGATTGATAGTGTATATGACCTGAGGAAGAGTGACTTAAGACATTTAGTCGTCTACAAAATCAACAAAGATAACAGTCTTAATTGGTAGGCTTGTGTTTTACCCATTAAGCCAACTGGGTGGGTTTCTTTAAGTAAAACATCATAAATAAATAAACAAAACCTTAGGAAGTTTTCTCTCTCTGCCCTGCCAGATCTTAGGTACATGTATACACGCCCACAGAAAGTCAAGCACTGACACAGGATCATAACTGTTTATATAGAATTATTACATTTTTATATTTGTACTATAAAAGGACAAATTCTGAAAAAAAAAGACATCAAAAAAACATTATAACATTTTGGAAAAAGCAATTTTTTAAGAAATTATATATCCTAAACACTGATTTCTCATTGAAGAAAATCAATGTTTGGAGTTCAAATGCAATGGAATTATATCACAAGGACAATTCTAACTTGTTGTCAATAATTATTATCTACATTTCCATCTCTGAAGATATTCACCAAATATTTGCCTGTGTAATGTCATTTTTCTATTCCAGCACATCACTATGACCTTTGATGCTATGATGTCACAACTGTGACATATAAACAGTGCATGTGTTGCATAGTAACACACAGTTGCAGTCTTCTATGTTTAACAGGAAAATAAATTGGGTTGTGATAGAAAAAGATTTTAATTGTCTATTCACAAGGGAGACCCAAAAAGTAAACTATATTTTTTAATGAAAATAACAGGTTTTGCTGCAGTGCAAAATTTCATTCAAGAAATGTTTTACATTATAAAATTACAAACACAATAATATCATGAATTACCTACCCTTTATCACAACTGGACAACAAGGAGTTAATACATCTATTCAGTGTGCTCCAACTAGACTGGTGGGTCAGCAGTGCCAGTAAATATGGCTGACTACTGTGTTCTCTTCTCTGGCTAGACTGTGACACTGATTGTTTCGCAAATAACAACTTTTCTTGTAAGTCTGGAACCATTCTAATGACCTCTGGATCAAGTAATTCTAACCAGTCAACAAACAAGGCACAGGTAGAAGGTAACATTGTGCCACTGAAATTATTAAACAAAACTGAGTAAACTGTGTGTGTACATATAAAACATGAGCTGCTGGAGGACAGCACGGCTCAACTATTCAACAAGAGCTGTCACTAATGGTGACAAATGCACCCGCAGCACCTTGACCTTTGACCTGGTGACCTTGACCTTTGACCTGGTGACCCCAAAGTCAGTAGAGGACGTGTACTTAATAAGTACTATCAGCATGTGAAGTTTAAAGGTCCTAGGTGCAGTGGTTCATGAGTAAAGTGCCTTCATGCAAAAATTTTACGTTGTGACGAACTAACGAACTAACGGACGGACAGTTGAAAACTAATATGCCTCCCTTCGGGGGCATAAAAACCTTGTCACTTAAAAGGTTAAAATAGTGTGAACTTAGATTAAGCAAGTAAAAAGGGCCAACTTTGAGTTACAGAACCACTAAATGACATAAAATTCTATGACAAAAAAGGGGCATAACTTTGTGAAAAAGCAAAACAGAGTTATGAAACCTAAAATTACATGTCAGATCATCACATTGAACAAGAGTGTAAAGTTTGAATCCATTTCCACAAGTGTTTACCCAAATACCAACTTACATACAGAAACTTAACCAAATATTGCTTCATAACTTTGTAATAATGCAAAGTAGAATTTCGGAACATGTACACTGATTTCCAGGTCATTACAGGAACAAGTTAGAAGTTTTGATCCATTCTGACATGTGGTTACTTACAACCAACTTAATATATAGTAATGTATTCTAGCAACACTCACATCAATGGACTGACTCAGAAATAACAAGAGTACTGCAATGCGGAGCAACATGACCCCTGTGACCTTGACATTGAAGTGAGCCATCCAAAACATGCGCTCTACTTGTCATCTCGATGTGGTGAACATTTGTGCCAAGTTTCTTTAAAATCCTTAAAGCAGTTCAAGAGTTACAGAGTGGACAGGAAACAAACTCATATGACCTTTGACCCTTATGTGTGACCTTGACCTTGAAGCAAGCCATCCAAAACATGTGCTCTGCATGTCGTCTCGATGTGGTGAACATTTGTGTCAAGTTTCTTAGAAATCCATCAAGGGGTTCAAGTTACAGAGCAGACACAAATGTGCTAATGGACGGATGGACTGACAGATAGACGGACATTGGTGTCAAAACATAATACGCCCCCTTTGGCCGTATAAATTTTTTAAAAACCAAATCAGGACCCGAATGTGGAAGCACACAAATGAGAGGGCAATAGCTCCACCTGTTCTTCACACATTTCAGCTAAAATGCATGATTTCTAGTATTTATTTAGACTTCTGTACTCAACAAAAAGAAAAGTTCTCTACTCCAAAATGCACTTCTAAACATCTTAAGGGATCCTCCTATAAATAGGTATCTTTATTTTACTGTAACTCAGTGTAATATCATACCTGTCAGACTATGTCTGATCCCTAAGCAGTACACTATACTCTAGCTGTGTTGTTGAGATTGTGATGTTTGCTTTCATTGCTGATCCCATAAACTGTGACTATCTTTCAATAAACCAGTCTAATATATTACCTGTTAGACTGTGTCTGGTCTCTAAGCAGCACACTAAATGTCAGATCTTTTTGAGGTTGTGCTGCCTGTTTTCATTATGGATCCCCTATAAACTGTGATTTTTATTTTGCAATAAACCAGTCTAATATATCACCTGTTAGACTGTGTCTTGTCTCTCAGCAATACACTACACGCCACCCGTGTTGTAGATATTGTGCCATCTGCTTTCATTGTGGATCTCATACTTTCTCGAACAAGAGATTCCAGCTGACTGCTATCTGAGGCTGCTACTGTTGTAAGGTCTGTAAATATATTACATTCAATGTTGTTCTCAACAACTTTACGTAATATACAAAAATAAAATATGCAGAATACACTAGAATTTACTCTTGAAAAAAAAATCTAGACTATCTCAAATTTAAATTTTTTATTTACCTTCCAAAAACTGTTCCTGTTTTTCTGACCTAAGCTGAGGTCTCTGAGATTGTTGTTTGGTTTGAGATACCAGGTACTGATGAACCATGACTGCCATTGGTGACTTCTGTCCAACACAATGTCTTCCTAATATCTCCATAGCTTGGTATAAACTGCTTTTCACTCCAGCTTCATTCTAGTTAATAAACCCAGATACTTTGAAAAATTCTAACACATTGCAGAATAGACAGCATACGGTAACGCTAACTTAATAGTTTCTATCATCAGTTTAAAAAAAATTGTCAAATCATTTATAACACTGCTATCAAGATGCCAGCAATGGTATTCCAGTCCATATTCTCTATTCATCAAACCTTAGCCTACCATTTCTTAAAGTAGTCACAACTGATTTAATACGAGAATGTTCAGTGGCTCTATCTTGGCCAGATTCAAATACACGATGGCACACATACATACCTGTTTTGCCATTATGATTCTAAGCAAGGAGCATGCCTTGGTCGACTGTATTACTGATTTAGCAAATTCTGCACCTGATGACCCCTGTAAAATCTGCAAAACAGCAAAAGAATGAAAATTCAGAAATATCAATTTTTATTATCAGTATCAATTTTATGCCTGAAATAAATGTATTTCAATGCAAAAGCCTGTATTCAATTCCCATAGGAACTGGAAAAATATTCAAATGTTGGACACCTTGTTTAGTTGTGACATCAAAAGTGATGCAGCTTGACGTTCCGTGCGTCAAAAATTCCATCATTTCAAACAAATTTTCATTCCTATTTCCCTTGTTTCTAGATGATACAATGAGAAATAGGTATATGTATAATGAAGTATCATTCAAGCAATACATCGAAGTGAAATGATGCATTCAGCTGTCAGGCTTTCTGCCAGGCAGGATTACACTTGGTGGAGCAACATTGCAAAGCAAGGTAATACTGTAATAACCCTACTATATACCAGGAATAAGCACTTTATCATCCATCTTCACTTAGTAATCTCTTTCTACCATCTATTTACAAAACTGAAGATCTTACTACCTTGACTAATATCTCATCAAACTCACATTTAAAACCGGAATATAAAATACAAATCAAGGGGACCAAATTTGCAAATTTTGAACATGTACTAGAAGAAAAAATCTAATCTGAAAAAATCAATGACATCTGAATTTACAAATTCATGAACATCTAATGTGTGATCTCATCCTGTGACATACAATGCCAGAATTTGCAAATCCTAGATCATTTACTAGGTAAACAATCTCTACATGTGATATATATTGTCAGAATTTGCAAGTTCTTGAACATTTATTATGTGAACAAATTTAATCTGAGTTAACTGATGCCTGAATTGGCAAATCCATGGCCATTTACTAGGTGAACAACCTCATCTTGTGACATGCAATATCTGAATATGTAAATCCATGAACATTTACTATGTGAACAATCTCATATTGTGACATATGATATCAAATTTGCACAATAAAGAAAATTTATGTGGTGACCAAATTCAATCTGAGATAAATGATGTCTAAATTGGCAAATCCATGAACATTTACACAGTGATTAATGATGTCATATGAAATTTGAAGGTTCTAGGTCAAATGGTTATGCAACAAGAGCTGTCTGATGACAGCGCGCTTGACTATTCGAAGAATTGATTGAAGAATGGGGTCAAAATATTTCCACGGATATTCAGACAAAAGAAATAAATAGATTAGACAAACAACGTTCCTGTATTACTATGATTTCGATAAGTCTTGCACTAAATGGCAATATATGAGGCAATTTCAAAGTCCAAAAAGGGCCATAATTCAGTCAAAATAGTTATGTACTCTTGCCTACAGATGGAAATCATAATGATAAACAAGTGTTCAAAGTTTAAAAGCCATATGTCAAATAGTTTTGACAAAACATGGACTTGTATGAAAACAGAACCAATTTCAAAGTCCAAAAAGGGTCATAATTCAGCCAAAATAGATGACAGAGTTATTTTCTCTTTCCTACGGATAGAGACTATTATACTAAACAAGTGATAAAAGTTTCAAAGCCATATGTCAAACACTTTATAAAAAATATAAACTGGTACGAAAAACTTAACCAAGATTTCTGAGTCAAAAGGGGCCACAATTCAGCCAAAATCCTTGATGGAGTTATGTACTCTTGCCTATAACTGGACATGGTGATGGTAAACAGGTGTTGAAAGTTTCAAAGCTTTATCTCAAAAGACTTGGTCAAAATATGAACTGGTACAAAATATTAACCAAGATTTCTAAGTCGAAAGGGGCCATAATTCAGCCAAAATCCCTGATGGAGTTATGTACTCTTGCCTGTAACTGGCCATGGTGATGGTAAACAAGTGTTGAAAGTGTCAAAGCTTTATCTTAAAAGACTTTGTCAAAATATGAACTGGTACGAAAAACTTAACCATGATTTCTAAGTCAAAAGGGGCCATAATTCAGCCAAAATCCTTGATGGAGTTATGTGCTCTTGCCTATAACTGGCCATGATGATGGTTAACAAGTGTTGAAAGTGTCAAAGCTTTATCTTAAAAGACTTTGTCAAAATATGAACTGGTACGAAAAACTTAACCATGATTTCTAAGTCAAAAGGGGCCATAATTCAGCCAAAATCCTTGATGGAGTTATGTGCTCTTGCCTATAACTGGCCATGATGATGGTTAACAAGTGTTGAAAGTGTCAAAGCTTTATCTTAAAAGACTTTGTCAAAATATGAACTGGTACGAAAAACTTAACTATGATTTCTAAGTCAAAAGGGGCCATAATTCAGCCAAAATCCTTGATGGAGTTATGTGCTCTTGCTTATAACTGGCCATGATGATGATAAACAAGTGTTGAAAGTTTCAAAGCTTTATCTCAAAAGACTTTGTCAAAATGTGGACTGGTACGAAAAACTTAACCAAGCTGTGACGCCGACGCCGACACCGTGGTGAGTAGGATAGCTCTACTTATTCTTCAAATAGTCGAGCTAAAAATTGTACACTCTGTTGAGTATTTGGACTGAATTAAGGCCCTTTTTGGACTTGATTATATAGAGGATAATTGTTGGTTTCGGTGTAATATCACGTTATAATTTCACCGAGTGGGCACCAAAAGTGATATTTTCACGAGTGGCGCAGCCACGAGTGAAAATAACAAATTTTGGTGTTCACGAGTGAAATTACCGTGATATTACATCGATACCAACAATTTTTCTGTTTATTTTATGTCTAAAACTCTACTTTTGTTGTGTTTATTTCAATAAAATGTCGAAATTTGCGGGAAATTTTATCAGGAAGCATCGCAAAGATGACGTCATTTTGACGACGTCATCGTCATATTGTTTCCGGCTTTCAGTACGCTCGGTAAACTTTTTGACGTTAATCCGGGTATCAGATTTGATAATTTTCACTGAGTGGCCAGTGAGTTTATCAGGATATAATTCACCGTTATATTTCGATAAACCACCGAAAAACATAAAATAAAATAATGTCTGAACCAATTTCCAAGTCCAAAAAGAGCCAAAATTCAGCCAAATATAGAGTAATGTACTTTTTTCTACCAATGGTGATCATGATGATGAACAATTGTTCACAGTTTTAAAGCCAAATGTCAAATAGTATTGACAAAATAAGGACTTGTACAAAAACAAATTTCCATGTCCTAAAAGGGCCATAATTCAGTAAAAAAAAAAAGTTAAAAGAGTAATGTATTCTTGCCTTCAAAATTAATGTAGATCATGATGATAAACAAGTATTAATAGTTTAAAAGCCACATGTCAAATAGTTTTGATAAAATGTGGACTTGTTCAAACCTCAACCAATAACCAAAAAGTCCATACTTCAGCCAAAATAGTTGAAAGAGCTATGTACTCCAAATGTTGTGAGCAATATAAAAAAAAATTCTGAATTGTTTCCAACAGCAACTTCCATGTAGGAAAGTACACACTTTTTTTTTGAAATCTCAACCTTTCTATGATAAGCTGTTTTTAACAATATCAACTTTATATCTTGTAATAAAATCATAACAAACCTCATCAAAGCCTTTAATAACATCAAGTGCACCAGAGGACCTTTTGTTCACTGACTGAAAAATACAATGTTCACAAAATGTAACTTTCATTTTAAGTTCTCTCTAAATAAAGTATTAATCTTCTTGAGTTATATTCCAACATCTATGGTGGCTGACTTAGGGCATCGTGTCATTATGTAACTCGAGTGTACCCACAGTTTATGTAGAACATTATGTTGAGTATAATAATATTGTACAAAAAACATCAGAACCATTTATCAGTACTGTTATAAAGATAAAGGATGAATGTTAACAAAAAGAACTGCTAAAGTAAATAACTGTCAAGGGACAAAATTTGTGCATAAGCTCAACCTATATACAAATTAGATTATTTCCCTTGATGACCTAATAAACCAGAGGGGAAAGTACCTACAAAATATCCATATTCGTTGAAAAAGGAAGTACTGGGATAATCTTCAGCTGACTGTAACCTGTAATCCATTCATGTAAGTAAAATGTATGTTACTAAAAATCACTTCCATTTAAATTAAAGTATATATGAGATAATAATCAGGGGTTTTAACTTTTTTTATCTTTCTGTTGGTCTTTTATGTAGGCAGCAAAAAATAAACCTAAACATTCAACTGCAAGTTTTGCTTTTTAACTTGTATGACAAATCTTTGTAAATCAAGATATAATAGAAAAGAGTTATTTCTCTGCACTGCACAAGCCTTTGGCTGGAACATTGTATTTATTGTGTTAAAATATTACAGAATGTATCATATTCCTGACAACCAAGAGAACCTGTCCCTGAGACTGTCTGAGGTCCTTGATGACATAGGAATGAATGAGGAAATGGTACTCAAGAGGAGAAGGTCAGCTCTACTGCGTGAAACTATGATGACAATTACATACAGGCTTAACAATCCATAACAATCAGTCCAGTAACATGTTTGGCAGCACTTCTGAAGGCACAACAACAGTAGGGCTTAATCAAGATGCAGACTTTCTAAGTTGTGATCATGATTTTAATGTGATACAGGACTATGCAGAATGGGAACTTGGCTTCAGAAATCTACTGATGATCCAGGATAATACAACATCACCAGGTTACTGTCTTCTACAAAAGATCAGAGATGATGTACCGCTTCCTGCTACACATGTTCAAAATGAATGCTTTGTTAAAGATGCAAGTGGGAGGGTGTTGTTAAAGAATACTTTATATAGAGATATACTGCCTGCCAGTCACATACAACATGGTCCATCACTGGCTGTACAGGGAAGACCTGAAACAGCAGACACTGACTATGTTTTTGCCTTCCATTGTAATTCATTGCCCTATGAAGCAAGACCCTGGTTAAACAGACAAGGAATAGGAAATTGGCCCACTGCAGACATGAAGAGATTTGCAGCAAATAATGGATGTTTTGTCGTTCCTGTTGGAAGTAAAGTCAGTCAGAAACCCAACCTTGAATGGAGAATTTCTACTTCACAAGCAGAGAGATGTTTGATGTTTAGTTTAAACATTACACAAATACGCTGTTATGTGTTGATGAAAATGATTCTGAAAACATTTCTTCATCATGCCAGTGAAGGTCACATTTCAAGTTTTATGTGTAAAACAGTTCTGTTACATTGTATTGAAAACACACATTCAAATGCATGGCAGGAAAACAATTTATTTACATGTTTATCATGCTGTTTACATGTACTATACAACTGTTTACAACAAGAAAACTGCCCACATTTCATTATACCTGGAAACAACCTTATGGCAGGCCAGTTTTCACATGAAGTCAAAGCTCTGTTGCTAGAAAGAATGTTTCACTTAATACAAAGTTATGGACAAGCATTGCTTGGGGTTCAGATTGATGACCTTGGTCAAAGACTGCAGATCAAACTGAACATGTTATATCAGATAGCAGAAAATATTCCTTCTAAAAAGGAAAAATGTCTCAACATTTCAGTAGGATTATTACGCTGCACAGCTACAGCAATCACTGTGTGTAGTAGTGACATGTTACATGTATCAGAAATAATTCAAAACAGCCCTGTAACAACCATACAAAACCTGCTCAATGTATTAGAAAATTATGAGAGATATTATAGAGAAGGAAGTAAGTTAGAACAGAGAGCAAGCAGTCTTTTTACACCATTGGTCTGCTCAACATTGGGAACTACAATAGCTTCCATAAATATTCAGACAAACAACACTGTACCTCCAGAAGCACTAAACTGGTTGTCTGCAGGCCTGAATTCTGATGTTGCATCTAGTAGACTGAAACTTGCGTCTGTGTTCTACAGTGTGGGGAATATGGTAGAAACCAAATTTATTTTAAGAGATACCGAGGGGCATCATGATTTCAAAAAAGTTGAGCCTGCATGTGTCTGCTATGCTTTCAAAGTATCTACAGTATGGAAAGGGTTTCGAGAAGTTGCATATCACCAAAATGAGAAAGCTGTTAGAAGTGTTCGTGCAGTTTGTGTCAAATTTACTCCAGCTGAGATTCATTGTGTTCCACAGGAACTGAAGTATGAAATGTATAGATCTACTCAAGATGACTTGCTGCATAGAGATAAATATAAGGACTACTGGATGGATTGGGCAGTTGTAGACTCTCTGCCTTACCTCTATTTTCTACAATACAAGACCTGCAGACACCTTCAGAGGTCTGATGATCAGCAGCAAGCACTTGCTAATCTTGCTAGAACAGTTGAAACAGAGGTCAACCTTGGTCACAGGGAAACAGCCCTGAATCTACTTGGACAGTGCATGGAACAGGAGAACCAACCTAACACAGCTTTACTCTGCTACATGATGTCACTGAAGGTTAGAGAAAGAAATAATGCAGCAAGATTCCACATCTGTAGACTTTTAGCAAGATTACTGAGTAATGAATCATGAAATTATGCTACAGTAAGAAGGTATTCACAGGGATCACTTTTGGCTGCGATTTCGCGATATTCTCGCATTATTTTGGTGAAAATCACATAAATTTTGCTCAAATGCGCTTAAAAATCGCATCCGAGCGACTGTAGATCTTTTGCCGAAATTGCAACTTTTCGTTGCAATGCGGTCTTGCCATTACATAATTTTCGTATGACGTTCATTTAGACGCTTGAATTTCGCTTTTATCTCCATAGAGCGTCCGATGATTATGACTACCAGACAAAAATAATCTGTTTTAGTGACTTTTCAAAATACCACTGAAACAGAAATTTAAGCATTTGGAAGGCCAAACTTTCTGCCTCCATTCCGAAAATGGTGAATCAACAGGAAAAACAGTAAATATGAGTAAGTTGAAACATCCACAGAATTTATGGTGTTTCTTGCACAAACATTTTGTTTTTTAAGTGTACTCTAATAGAATGTGGTCCAATTGATGGAATATCAATAATTAAGAAACGTGCGCTTTGTAATAAAATGAACGTGACTACTTTGGAGTTGTACACCTGTTGACTTTAAAAGAATAACTGGCTTTGATGATGAAACAAGAGCTCGTCGAACATGAAATGCCCCCCTTGATGCATTCAGTAATTGCACAAGGAACAGAAATTATATGCTCACTGTAAACAAAAGTTCTACCGTTCTGGTTCAATCTGACCTTGACCTTTAATCTATTAACCTAACAAGATATCACAGAGTGATCTTGGCGCCCACCACCGAGCCATTTTTGAATGTTCCAAATTTCAAGATTAGGTCAAGGTCAAAATCAAGGTCAAATTTCATATCAGTACAAAACAGTCAAAATCAAGGTCAAATTTTATTTTGGTACACAAAGCTACGCATGTGGTCCAAATTTGAAGCCTGTACCTTTAGAAATGTGAAAGCAGGTCACTCGGTCAATCTCAAGATCAAAGTTCATTTCAGTACTATGCATGTGGTTCAAATTTGAAGGCTGTAGCTTGAGAAATATGAAAGTAGGTCACTAGGTCAAAATCAAGGTCATATTTTATTTCGAAACACAAAACTGTGTGCATGGTCCAAATTTGAAGCCTGTACCTTCAGAAATGTGAAAGTAGGTCACTAGGTCAATTGCAAGATCAAAGTTCATTTCGGTACACAAAGAGAAATGTGAAAAAAGGTCACTAGGTCAAAATCAAGGTTATATTTTATTTCTGAACACAAAACTAAGCAAGTGGCCCAAATCCGAAGTATGCAGCTTCAAAAATGTGAAAGTAGGTCACTAGGTCAATAACAAGGTCAAAGTTTGTTTCGGTTCACAAACCTATGCATGTGGTCCAAATTTGAAGGCTGTAGCTACAGAAATGTGAAAGTAGGTCACTAGGTCAAGATCAAGGTCAACTCATGTCAAGCTTCATCTTGCCACTCAAAACTATACATGTGGTCCAAATTTGAATGATGTAGGTTATGGACATGAAGATTCTAAGTTTTTGCCTATACAAGTCTTTATGAACCATGTGACCCCGGGGCAGGGCCATATTTGACCCTAGAGGGATAATTTGAACAAACTTGGTAGAGAACCACTAGATGATGCTACATTACAAATATCAAAAGCCTAGTCTTTGTGGTTTGGTCAAGATTTTCAAAGTTTTTCCCTATATATGTCTATATAAACCACGTGACCCCCAGGGCGGGGCCATATTTGACCCTAGGGGAATAATTTGAACAATCTTAGTAGAGGACCACTAGATGGTGTCATATACAAAATATCAAAGCCCTAGGCCCTGTGGTTTTGGACAAGAGGCTTTTCAAAGTTTTTTTCTATATAATTCTATATAAACCATGTGACCCCCGGGGTGGGGCCATATTTGACCCCAGGGAAATAATCTGAATAATCTTGGTAGAGGACCACTAGATTTTGCTACATACCAAATATCAAAGCCCTAGGCCCTGTGGTTTTGGACAAAAAGATCAGAAACCGTTTAACTGTTCCTGCCCAATGTGATCTTGACCTTTGACCTCACTATCAATTTTCCTGACACTAGGCCCAAGCATTCTTGAGTTATTGCCCGGAAACCATTTTCCTGTTCCTGGTCACTGTGTCCTTGACCTTTGACATACTGACCTCAAAATCAATAGGGGTCATCTGCTGGTCATGAACAATCTCCCTATAAATTTTCATGACCATACGCCCAAGCGTCTTGAGTTATCATCCTTTTAACTGTTCAGGGTCACTGTGACTTTGACCTTTAACATACTGACTTCAAAATCAATAGGGGTCATCTACTGGTGGGGTGGGCATAAAAACAATATACCCCTTCTTCTTCGAAGGGGGAGCATAATAAAATGTAATGCTCAAGATCATCATCAAAGACCTTCGACTACTGAATTTTAAGTTGGAGATGTTTTGTCTGCCTTGAAAAACAATAATGGTATGTGTCCGTCTAAAATTCAACAGAAGGCGATTTGTCTGCATAATAAACTCTTCAGTGTTATGTTCGCATAACAAACAGGAGACTTTATGTCTGCATGATAAGGAGGAGGGGTTATGTCTGCATGAAAAACAGTCAGGGTGAGGGTTTTTGGCTGTCACCTATCATTGCAACTAATCTTTAGAGTAAACTTCATTCACTTACCATTACAATAGAACTTATGATTTTCTTTCACCTTCTACTACATTTGAAGTGTGAACTTTGTTTCACTTATCCATCGTAATACACCTTAAGTAAACTTCATTTAACTGGTCTATTACCATATCAATTAGATTAAACTTTATTCACTTACCACATTATGAACTTTTTTTCACTTATGACATCATGGACTTTATAACTTTATTTCACTAACTTCACCATGAACTTTATTTCACATACAATGCTATGAACTTCATTTCACTTATAGCACCATGAACTTTATTTCATTTTAATTTTACTACTTCATGGACCTTAATTATGATCATTATTTCACATACAACATAATGAACCTTATGGATTGTATTTCACTCACCACATTCTGAACTTTTTTCATGTACCACATCATTGACCTTGAGTATGAACTTTTTATATTCTATAATGTACCATACGTACTTCACTTACCATTACAAGAGATCTGAAGTGAGTTTCTGTATCTGGACTTCTTCTGCCAGAAGGATCAAATGCCTGAAAAGTTAATTTATTACATGTTTGATGCTGCGGGAGTGTAATAAAGCCATTAAATAAAAATGATAATACACTAGTGTAAGAAAGCTTTGACGTCGACGTCATTTACAGTATAGAAGATGTTGGTCAAATTGACTTGTTTATATAGTAAAAGAAAGTAGATTTGTTGATGTTTCGACAGAAAAGGATTACATGTGATAAAAAGAATATTACATTTGTGACTTTCCAGATTGAATTTATTAAACTCGTTGAATAAAATTGATAAAATGCTCGGCAGAGCCTCGCATTATATCATTTTATTCAACTCGTTTAATAAATTCAATATGAAAAGGCACTCATGTAATATCCTCTATTTAATGATTTTACTACATATCAGCATTCAGGAACAAAATAACATGTGTATTACTTAAGTACTTGTATTATGAGGATTACTGACTTTTTAACCATAATTCTGGGAGTTGTTACTGCAAAACCTTTGGCACAGTTACAGATCTGTTCTTTAAAGATTCTCTTTTTGGATTGAATATGAAGTTGAATAGTTGTAGACAGTATTGGACAATTGGAGTTAATGGAATGAAAATGTTTCAGCTGGTGAAAACCTGAAATACTGCCTTATATGTAATGGAAAGGAAAATGCTATTAAAAACAGAAACTGTTTACATGTGAGAAGATAGAACGGTAATGAAAATGCAGTATATGGTTGTTACTGTTTACTCTTTGCAAGATCTATGCATGATAAGAGTGATAGTTTATACCTATGTTGTTCGTATATGTGTAGGAAAAACATGTATTTAATATGAAAAGTAAGTAAGAAAAGATTTTATCTGTAAATCTGTTCTAGAAATGAATTACTTTTGTACAAATCAGTCTAAATTCAAGTATTTCATTGTTCCGTTGTGTATTATGTAAGCCTATTATACTGTAAAAAGAAACAAAAGATGTCAAGTGAAAATAATGTAAAGATGTAATGATTAAAAGGTGTGATTTTTGTTACAACTTCAGTATAGTAAACAAAATTTTTTCTCAGAAATGAAAATTTAGAAAATTTAAGTGAATTTTGAAATTATATAACTATCTGTATCCATTATGCTACAGTGTATATTACAACTTGTACAGATGTAAGAATTTAACAAAATTTGTCTATGAAATTTATTTGTCATTTTTCATGAAATTTGTCTACAAGTTTGCTTCAGTTTCTGGTTCTCATACTTGAAGACCAATTTAACTGGTGATATATTTATACTGTCTATACCTTAAAACAGGTTTGACATACCCTTATGATGGCTGATGAAATTGATAGAGTAAATATTGATTTTTTTTTAAATTACAGATGGAAATTCAAATTAAATACAAATTTAAAGTATATCTAGTGATATTTTGAGAAGTTATTGTTCAGGACTTTTTCTAAGTTGCAAATTTTTGACAGATCTTGCAGAAATATTCCAACTCTTCAGTCATATTTAAACTTTTGTTTAAACTTAATAAGTTCTGAATGATTGTTTTCACCAAAACTGCAACTGAAATGTCTAAAATGTAGAAAAAAATGGCCGAAAAAAAAATTGTGACATCTTATTCTAATGGTGTAAAAAATCTGTATCAACAATTTATTAATACTTTATTCAATAAATCTTATGCATCTATATAGTATGTGTTTTTTAAGGCTTTTACTTACAAACACATACAATATACCAGCAGAATCATACATCTTCTTCTTCTTCTTGTTCGCGTCTACACTGTCAGACCAGTAGCCTCGATGAAACTTGTGGTTTGCCGAAGATCCTCAATGCCTCCATACAGTTTCTGGTGAATTGAGGTATCTATCGGCCAAGTCGCAGCTCGCTCCTGGTCATGCCTTTTACATCTCTGAAGTATATGCTCTGCAGTCTGATCTTCTTCACCACATGGACAAGTTGGCGATGATGTCAGTCTGTATTTCTTGTACATGTGAGTATTGAGCTTGTTGTGCCCTGAGCGGAGCCTGACCATCATCACTTGTTCAGACCGATCAAGGAGATGAAAAGCATCTTCCTCCATCCTTGGTCTCGTTAGTGCCTTGATGATGGTGACTTTCTCCTTGTAACTCACAGGTTCTGTTGGTTGTTCTGACTGAGCTCCTAGCTTAGCCAGTTTGTCTGCGTCTTCATTGCCTGCAAGTCCACAATGGGATGGAATCCACTGAAGTGCTACTTTGCAGGTTATACTCAGGCTCTGCATTCTCCTGGCTAGCTGCGGAGCTTTATTGTTGATCAGAGCTTCCATGACAGACAGTGCATCTGTGAGAAAGACGACTGAGGAGCTTTCTTCTGCCGAGTCTTCAACCATTGAGACAGCCTTCATGAGTGCTTCAGTCTCTGCCTTGTAATTGCTGCAGTGTTTTCCTGTGGCTGCATGTAGTGTTTCTCTCTTGCTAGATGGGTATTGAATGAAAACTCCTGCTCCTCCATCTTTGACGGTGCATGTGGCTGATCCGTCTGTATAGACATGAGTCCATAATTCCGGAGGATAGTCTTCATTGATCATAGCAAGTGTGAGAATCATACATGTATATTTAATATTTGACGACGTGCTGAAAGCAAAAGTTAAATTAAATCTACCTGCAGAAGCATGTTAACAACATGGGAAGCTGGAATGGTTTCCATGACAACATCAGTATGACCTTGACCTTTCCACATACTGTCGTCTGCAGATTGAGTGTCCATTTTTTCATCATCTGTAAAGTAATTTAATTTCCAAAACAATTCTGTATGACTTCAAGCCTTTATATAAGTTTTCTAGCCAAGTAATTTGCTATCAAATCAATTATATTTATTGATGACTAATTTTTGTGGATATCGCAGTTGAGGTAATCCACAAAATTGTATCCATTTGAACAAATTCAATTCCCAATTCTGTATATCTAAATTTTTTCATGTCTTCACAAAACAGTCTTTTTAGCCCCAAACCAAAAAATTTTCACAGTATTCAACTGTTTGGTACCTGGATTTAGTGTTTTCTGCGTGTAACTGAAAACTTGTCCACATGTATCACTGGCAGTGAAATAAAGACTAATGTTTGAATAACTTAAAATCCTCATGGAGAAAACTCAGAACAACCAGTGATCAAACTCGACACCTTTCTACTCATCTCTTTTGCTAGGAGCTAACAAGGTCGGTGCCTATCACACTGTAAAATGTAAACAAAAGGGCCATTCCATGAAGGCCCTGTATCGCCCACCTGACCTACTGACCTAAAGATCATCAAGATTAACATTCTGACCAAGTTTCATTAAGATATGGTTATAAATGTGGCCTCTACAGTGTTAACTAGCTTTTCCTTTGATTTGACCTAGTGACTTAGTTTTTGACCCCACATGACCCAGATTCTAATCTGATCTAAAGATTATCAAGATTAACATTCTGTCTAAGTTTCATGAAGATACAGTGATAAATATGGCCTCTTGAGTTTTAACCATTTTTTCCTTCAAACTGACCTAGTGACCTAGTTTTTGACCCCACTTCACCCAGATTTAATCTTGACCTTTAGATCATCAAGATTAACATTCTGACCAAGTTTCATTAAGATATGGCCATAAATGTGGCCTCTACAGTGTTAACTAGCTTTACCTTTGATTTGACCTGGTGACCTAGTTTTTGACCCCAGATAACCCAACGTAAAAAATCTCAAAGATTTTATTGAGGGTAACATACTGACCAAGTTTCATTAAGATTGGGCCAAAATTGTGACCTCTAGAGTGTTAACAAGCTTTCTCTTTGATTTAACCGGGTGACCTAGTTTTTGAACCCAGATGACCCAATATCGAACTCGTCCAAGATTTTATTGAGGGTAACATTCAGACCAAGTTTCATTCAAATTGGGCCAAAATTGTGACCTACAGTGTTAACAATTTTTCCTCTGATTTAACCTAGTGACCAAGTTTTTGACCCCAGATGACCCAATATCAAACTCGTCCAAGATTTAATTGAGGGTAACATTCTGACCAAGTTTCATTAAGATCTGACCAAAATTGTGACCTCTAGAGTGTTAACACGGTTTTCCTTTGATCTGACCTGGGGACCTAGTTTTTGATCCAAGATGACCCAATATCGAACTCGTCCAAGATTTTACTGACTGTAACAACCTGACCAAGTTTCATTAAGATTAGGCTAAAATTGTGACCTCTAGAGTGTTAACAGTCAAACTGTTGACGACGGACATAGAACAACCACAAAAGCTCACCTTGAGCACTTTGTGCTCAGGTGAGCAAAAAACATAGCGTCGTGCAATAAACATGTAGGTTTTTTTAGTTTACCTTTATTTATTTCCAATGTTTTCCCATCTGTTAGCATACTATAGAACTTGTCTCCACCCTGGGCCCCTCTTTTATGTTGGACCTCTATCAGCTGTGCCATGTAAGCCTTGTCCAGTACCGACTGTTCAAGACTTACAACGTCCATGGTAACAGCATTGTCAAGGCACTGCAGCAGTTTACTCATACTGTGTACAGGAATACCAAATGACTGTACAAACAGCAGTAGCTGACTTGGTTCCAAATCTTGTAGCGCTGAAATAATTTAAGTGCTTATGACAGTTAGCATATTTTGGAACCGGTTAACTGTTATTATCACCAAGTTACCAGACTTGCAATATTTTATATGCAAAGAGAAACTAGAATGTGTCTGTAGGACACAGGGTGTGTCCCCAACTGGTACATTTGTCACAAATAAGGGGCAATAATTCAAATGTTTGCAGTCTTAATGGGGTATAACCTCAACAAACAGTTTATGAAAAGGATTCATTATTCTAGGCCATATACTTTTTTAGCTACGAGCATCACATTAAAAATTCCACTATTTTTGCTATTTCAAGGGCCATAACTCTGTAAGAAGCATAAGATTCTCAAGGAGAATGCCAAGTGTGCAAGGTCACTTTATGATAAAGACTCAAGGAAGGTTTCAAGAATCTATATTAAATACTTTTTGAGCTAGGCGTGTCACAAGGTGAAAATGTGCATTTTTGACTATTTCAGGGGCTATAGCTCTAAAAATAGGGGGTGAAGCCAGATGAAAAATTGGAGGTGCACAAGTTCATATCATGATAATGACTTATGCAAGGTTTCATCAATTTATATCAAATACTTTTTAAGCAAGGAGCGTCACAAGCTTTGGACGGACGGACATACGAACAGACAGATGGACACATGGACAAGACCAAATCTATATGCCCCCTCCCCTAATGGGGGGCACAAAAACTCCTGGTTTACTATATTGCAATAATTATCATTGATTATCCCCCTTGACCATGGACTTTATCTTGGGTTGAGGAGGCAAGGGAGACGCTGATCCTGTTTATCCACAACTGTTCTCAGTGTGATGATCATAAGTTATCATCACCTTTGACCATAGTAAATGTCCTAAGAAGAGAGGTACAATAAATTTCCTAAGTAAGGAGATATAGCAAATGTCCTAAACAGGGAGATATCCTAAGTAGGGAGATATAGTAAATGTCCTAAGTAGGGAGATACAGTAAATGTCCTAAGCAGGGAGATACAGTAAATGTCCTAAGTAGGGAGATACAGTAAATGTCCTAAGTAGGGAGATACTGTAAATGTCCTAAGTAGGGAGATACAGTAAATGTCCTAAGTAGGGAGATACAGTAAATGTCCTAAGCAGGGAGATATCCTAAGTAGGGAGATACAGTAAATGTCCTAAGTAGGGAGATACAGTAAATGTCCTAAGTAGGGAGATACAGTAAATGTCCTAAGCAGGGAGATATCCTAAGTAGGGAGATACAGTAAATGTCCTAAGTAGGGAGATATCCTAAGTAGGGAGATACAGTAAATGTCCTAAGCAGGGAGATATCCTAAGTAGGGAGATACAGTAAATGTCCTAAGTAGGGAGATACAGTAAATGTCCTAAGCAGGGAGATATCCTAAGTAGGGAGATACAGTAAATGTCCTAAGTAGGGAGATACAGTAAATGTCCTAAGTAGGGAGATACAGTAAATGTCCTAAGTAGGGAGATACAGTAAATGTCCTAAGCAGGAAGATACAGTAAATGTCCTAAGCAGGGAGATATCCTAAGTAGGGAGATACAGTAAATGTCCTAAGCAGGGAGATATGCTATTAGTGGTCAATGTCTATCCATTAATTGTAGATATTTGAGATTTTGCAGATGTACAGTTCTGGAGTATGGGTTAGTCTGAAAAACGCAAGCTAGGTTAATCTCATATCCCCAAGTCAGATCAGGTCACTGCATATGCATCCCCCTCCCTATTCACAGCATTTTCTGCAGTTCCTTATAAACTAAAGGCAGCAGAATTTTTATTTTGACCATGATTTCAAACAGAGAAGGACACCGCACTTGACTATTTGAAATTTGCCATTTAAGAAATGAGAGCAACAGAAAACAGTTAATTCAACAGAATAACTTTAGACAAGACAAATGCGTCAGAGGTTGTTTGTGTGTGTAACATGTTTGTACTAAAGTACAATACAGTGAATGACAGGAAATTGAGCAAAGTCCATTTTACTGAATAACAAGAGCTGTCCATAAAACAGTAAAATGAATATATGTCTCAATAAGAGACCTCTACTTTAAAAGGAAGATATACCAAGGGGCATAATTCTATCAAGAACACATATTACAGTTATGGGATTGTTACCACACATGCAGATGATGACCATAAAGATATATTTTGAGTTTCAAGTCATTATCGTATATAGTACCAAAGTGTCAAGGAAATGAAGTTTGTTAAAAAATTTAAGTATGAAAGGCGCATACGGTAATTTGGTCAAAAATACAAATAAGAGTTATGGGGATTGTTACCACACATGCAGATGATGATGATAAAGATACATTCTAAGTTTAAAGTCTTTATCTTATATTGCATTAAAGTTATATACAGAAAGCGAAGATTGCAAAAAACTTTAAGTACAAATCGGGCACAATTCGGTCAAAAATACAAGAGTTATGGGGTTTGCAACCACACATGCAGATGATGATTATAAAGAAATATTTTTAATTTCAAGTCATTATCTTTTAAAGTACCAAAGATATGTCCAAAAACGAAGCTTTTGAAAAATTTAACTTGAAAATAGCTTCAAGTATAACAAGTTTGTGACCTTGACCTTGGGTATAATGGGCCCAGCCCCTGCAAATATTTTGCTTGTATGCTGGACAATGTTTATGTGAACTTACAATAAGATATAAGCAATAGTAACTAAGATGACAGAAAAACAAAGGTTGCCAGAAAACTTTTAACCTTAAAAAAACAACAACAAAAAAACAAGTATAATATCTTGGTGACCTTGACCTTAGGTATAATGGGTTCAGCCTCTGTACACCTTTAACTTGTTACTGGACAATATTTATGTAAAGTTAAAGTAAGATATAAGCAATTGTAACAAAGATATGACAGAAAAACAAAGGTTGCCGAAAAACTTTAACCTTTAAAATAACCTAAGTATAACACCTTGGTGACCTTGACCTTGGGTATAATGGGCTCAGCCCCTACACATACTTTGCTTGTATATGGACAATGTTTATGTGAAGTTACAGTAAGATATAAGCAATAGTAACAAAGATATGACAGAAAAAAAAGGTTGCCGAAAAACTTTAACCTTAAAAAAAACTAAGTATAACACCTTGGTGACCTTGACCTTGGGTGTAATGCGCTCAGCCCCTACAGTTAATTTGTATACTGGACAATGTTTATGTGAAGTTAAACTTTTACATTTTTTTTGTTTATTTACTTTACTGAGTTTTAATTCACACCAGCAAAGGCCATGCCATATAGAAACATATTACAGGTGCCCCTCCAAGCTAAAATTTACAGAAGAAACATGGTAGAATCATCTGCTGCAAGCCAACTGGATTATGAAGATCCCAGTGAGCACTGATATCTAAGATATCTGCCACTCAGGCAAGGTGTCATGGGTTCGAGCCCTACTGGGGTCACAATCACGTCTTCTCGTAAGACACCAGCACTGGTGTTCCAGGAAGCGGACTCAAGAGTGGTTCAAATAAGCTTAAAACTTTCACTGCAACCAAGCTAAAATAAATTTGTATAAATTTAACTAAAGATATTTCTACCTGCATCAATAAGAGGTTCTGCGCTGGATCGAATCATCCTAAGTTTTAACCAGTCAGGGAGTAGCAAGGCTTCCTCGGATGTATCCAGTAAGAAAGCTGATGGTGGCTTGCTTTTCTCTGGGAACCATGTCTCCAACAGCTCCTTATATAAATCCTCACCTACAAAGATTTACCATATCATAATTATTCATATATCCTAATACCAGGTACTAAGTGCATATCAAACATATTCATTATGAACCAGTACTTGGTCCCTGCTATAAATACCCTATGAGAAGCATCAATAACACGTAAATAAATTCATTATCTAAAGTAAATACAAGTCCCCACCTATATAATAACGCAGCCTTTTTTCAACTGTGCAGATACCAAACCAAGCAAATTTCACTAATTGACTGTACTAAGGGGTTGGATGACATCCAAATTTGAGGTATAAAATGATTTCAGGTCAATTTTATTTATAAGCATTTTTGCAATTTTTTATTGACATGAAAGAAACACGCGACTAAGGTAAATCTAGCGGGTGTGGTACGGACATTTTTCTACGTTGTCAACTTTCCAAGAGGAGTAAAGCATTCTGACAATGTTTACCTGGTGACTCTGCTGTTTTTGAAATTCAAAAAAAGGGAAAACAATAAATACTACCACTTTCGCTTACCACAACAGACTTCTCCATGTTTGGATTTCTGTTTCTGAAATTCATGGAACAGAAAATAACCACAGCTGGGGAGGTTTTGGGGTGAAAAATTCATAATCATAGGTAGTGGGTTTTTTCAAGATGTGCCTTTCGACCTCCCCCACCCCAATTAATTCTGGAACTACCCTAAGCATATTAACAAAGCACATGAACTAAGATGCAATTTGACAAAACCCTGTACACTGCAGCATGTCTTATTTTTTAAAGTTTTATGGTATTATTTCCAAGATATAACCTAACTGAGAACTCAAGAATTATTCTCAGAAGTCAACTACCCTTGTTAATGATTCAGTAATCATGAACATGACCTTTTTGGTGTAATTAACTTTCATTTAAGTCAAAGGCAACCTAGTTTCAAAGGAACTGTTTCTATATTATTCTTTAACAAGAGCTGTCACTAATGGTGACAAATGCCCCCGCAGCACCTTGACCTTTGACCTGGTGACCCCAAAGTCAGTAGGGGTGGTGTACTCAATAAGTACTATCAGCATGTGGAGTTTGAATGTCCTGCGTGAAGTGGTTCACATGTAAAGTGCCTTCATGCAAAAAGTTAACGTTGGCCCCTGTGACCTTGACCTTTGACCTGGTGACCCCAAAGTCAGTAGGGTTGGTGTACTCATGAAGTACTATCAGCATGTAAAGTTTGAAGGTCCTGGGTGAAGTGGTTCGCGAGTAAAGAGCCTTCATGCAAAAAGTTAACGTTGGCCCCTGTGACTTTGACCTTTGACCTGGTGACCCCAAAGTCAGTACGAGCGGTGTACTCAATAAGTACTATCAGCATGTGAAGTTTGAAGGTCCTGGGTGCAGTGGTTCGTGAGTAAAGTGCCTTCATGCAAAAAGTTAACGTTGGCCCCTGTGACCTTGACCTTTGACTGGTGACCCCAAAGTCAGTAGGGGTGGTGTACTCAATAAGTACTATCAGCATGTGAAGTTTGAAGGTCCTGGGTGCAGTGGTTCGCATGTAAAGTGCCTTCATGCAAAAAGTTAACGTTGGCCGCTGTGACCTTGGCCTTTGACCTGGTGACCCCAAAGTCAGTAGGGGTGGTGTACTCAATAAGTACTATCAGCATGTGAAGTTTAAAGGTCCTGAGTGCAGTGGTTCGCGAGTAAAGTGCCTTCATGCAAAAAGTTAACGTTGGCCCCTGTAACCTTGACCTTTGACCTGGTGATCTCAAAGACTACGGGTGGTGTACTCAATAAGTACTATCAGCAAGTGAAGTTTGAAGGTCCTGGATGCAGTGGTTTGCGAGTAAAGTGCCTTCATGCAAAAAGTTAATGTTGGCCGCTGTGACCTTGACCTTTGACCCGGTGACCCCAAAGTCAGTAGTGGTGGTGTACTCAATAAGTACTATCAGCACGTGAAGTTTGAAGGTCCTGGGTGAAGTGGTTCGCAAGTAAAGTGCCTTCATGCAAAAAGTTAACGTTGGCCCCTGTGACCTTGACCTTTGACCTGGTGACCCCAAAGTCAGTACGGGTGGTGTACTCAATAAGTACTATCAGCAAGTGAAGTTTGAAGGTCCTGGGTGCAGTGGTTCGCGAGTAAAGTGCCTTCATGCAAAAAGTTAACATTAGCCCCTGTGACCTTGACCTTTGACCTGGTAAACCCAAAGTCAGTAGGGGTGGTGTACTCAATAAGTACTATCAGCACGTGAAGTTTGAAGGTCCTGGGTGAAGTAGTTCGTGAGTAAATTGCCTTCATGCAAAAAATTAAAGTTGGGCCCTGTGACCTTGACCTTTGACCTGGTGACCCCAAAGTCAGTAGAGGTGGTGTACTCAATAAGTACTATCAGCACGTGAAGTTTGAAGGTCCTGGGTGCAGTGGTTCGCGAGTAAAGTGCCTTCATGCAAAAAGTTAATATTGGCCGCTGTGACCTTGACCTTTGACCTGGTAAACCCAAAGTCAGTAGGGGTGGTGTACTCAATAAGTACTATCAGCATGTGAAGTTTGAAGGTCCTGGGTGAAGTGGTTCGCGAGTAAAGTGCCTTCATGCAAAAAGTTAACGTTGGCCCCTGTGACCTTGACCTTTGACCTGGTGACCCCAAAGTCAGTAGGGGTGGTGTACTCAATAAGTACAATCAGCATGTGAAGTTTGAAGGTCCTGGGTGCAGTGGTTCGCGAGTAAAGTGCCTTCATGCAAAAAGTTAACGTTGTGACGAACGAACTAACCAACGAATTAACAAACGGATGGACAGTTGAACACTAATATGCCTCCCTTCGGGGGCATAAAAACTTCAAAAATTCATCATATGTGCTCTGATAAGCACAAAGTTTATAGTATGATGTTCCAGCTATATCTGAGATCTTAACAACTTACTATGAGAAGGTCCATATGAGAGCAATATTATCATGGCATGTACCACGAGTATATGCATGGTGGCTGATTCCCCGCTCTCCCACTGTAATATGATCTGGTCTTGGGTATTGGACTGAAATATATAAATAAAGCATATGTAGTATAACCTTATATATGAAAGCATCTGCTGTGAGTGTCCATTAAACTAATGGCTCAATATAAATAAACCCTACAATACGCATACAGGAAAGGAATCTAATGTAAGATAAAGAGGAAACTGCCCAATATAACAAAAGCTGTCTATGAAAGTGCACTCGACTATTTGAAGTTCTTCCACTTAATACTAGCTAACATACAAAAGCTTAAGAAAAGTTTTCTAAGTTTGAAAAGGGGTTTAATTTGTTTAAAATGTAAGTCAGACATACAACACTTGCTCCATAAGGACATCCCATGGTGAAAAAGAGCTGTGGAGAATCTGAAAACATTTGGTTCACTAATTCCTAAGAAATATTCTTACACGCAAAACTGTCAAAAAACAAAATTATCTGTTAAAAAGGGGCATACTTTTGACAAAATAAAAGCTACATTTAGGTAATCTCCCCTTGAAGGTCATTTCATGATGCCAAAGATATGTGTAAAAGTAGTTTCTGAGAAACCTGCTTACAAGCAAAACTTTAACCTGAAATTTTAAGCTAAAAAGAAAAACAACGAAAGTTCTACTATTGGAACAATTTCAAATAGTCGAGCTAAAAATATTCCATAAGATACCTATAAAAAGTCATCATTTCAACAACAATGATTCCATTAAATTGCACAATATACAAGTACTATATACATACCCAGGAATAACCAGCAGTGTTTGGCTCCTTTGCTTTTCGTATGTAATTGACAAACAGCTGAATAAATGCCTCAAGTGTGTCTTGGCTAAATGAAGTTGACACGCCTGAATCTTGTGGCAGAATATAATTAATTATTGTCGTTCTCTCAACAATAAGTTGGGCTATATCCTGTAAATGTATAATGTATTCATAAATTCACCTGGATATTATACACCTTACTATATATAGTAACAAAATTGTACTGGACAGAATCCTGTAACTACTGCCGATAACTCAAGCATGAAACTAAATGTAATCATGGCTTTTGATTTTTCAAGTGTGACATTGAACTTGGACCTAGTGACCTGGGTTGTGCACTGTTCATGTTGTCTTGATGGAAATAGAATTTGATGCTGATTTGATTAAATTCATTCTTGAGATTCAGACAATATGGACTGGAATGAACACTAAGTAATCAGATCTCTGACCTCTAAGTGTGACCTTGACCTTAAACTTAGTGACCAGAGTCATATGCTAGCAAGTTGTCTTGCTGGGGTAAACAAATGAAGTAAGTTTTTTTGTTTGATTTGGGATAAGTGTCGTTATTCAACAGTATTGCAGTTATGTAACAGCAGGCATTTAACCTATCCAGTGTTCTGGATTCTTTACCAAAATTAACATGTTGTCTGTAATTAACTGCCAACTTCTCCACATGAATCAGTAATTGAGAACAAATAATTTCATACACAATGTCTTTTATTAAACTTCACTGAGAACACAAGCCTTTCTTCGGTACTGAACTCGGCCCCGTGAGCCATAGATCTGCACTTTCCCTATTGAGCTAAGTGGGCAGGCGATTGATCACCCAAGCAGAATAGACAATACGAAGCAGAGTAAAGCTATCTGGTCTTGACCTCTAAGCATGACATTGACCTTAGATCTAATGATTCCGGATGTACACTCTGCATATTGTCTTAGTGACATTCAATCTGACTTAAGTACATCTCCTTTTATACTACGCCTAGGATCTGAAGACCAGCTATTGATAGCCTCGTTCTGACAACCCTTACGCTAGCCAATCAGAGCTTACCTTACAAGACCTTGCAAATCTATATTTAGCCTGGGTTTTTCATATTTACAATTCTTATTAAGTAAAGTGTCAGATGGCTGGTTAGCTCAGTCAATAGGGCACTTGCTCTGTAAGAGAGGGGTTCCAGGTTCGAGACCCGGTCTGACTGCACATTTTTCTTATTCTTTGACATTCAAACAAGTCGTCTGATTGGTTCAAATACAAATATGTTTGTGAAAATAAAAATAGCAATATTGGAAATCCAAAATATACAGAAGACGAATGTGAATGGGTCATTCTCTGATCTTCGTTTAGAAGATCAAGTAATTTATTCAGATTGGATGACATTAAACAACTGATGCTACTTTTATGAAGTTAAAAAATACGGAGCATAAACAAATTCAACATGTTTGATCACTGACATCCAGTGAGACTTAGACCTTGGACCTACTCACCTTGGTCGTATACACAGCACATTACTCTTGCCGAGGTAAGCAATTGATGTTAGTGTTATAAAAACACCCAAAGCTGTTTAGAAAATATGGAACAATGTTAAGCTTTTTGATGTTTGCATTGACCATGGACCCAGTAACCTGGTTTGTGTAAAATTCCAACGGATTACTGAGGAATGACCTTGCATCCAAAATTTTAACCAAAGTGAAACAGAATTCTAACTGGTCTCAAAAACTTAATAACAGAAAAAAAAATAGACCAAAAAACAACATTTCTGATTAACAGCAAACTAAGGCCAGTAATATAACAAAACTCTATTGCGAGATCTCATCAGAAAAATCATCAACTTAAACTATTGTTTTTCAGATAATATACAATAAACTTACAAGGGCTAACTCATCCAGTTCCTGAAGTGTGTGGTCTATGGTATGTCTGGACAGAAACATTATGTAAGCGCTGACCAGACTTGGATCTGCTTCTATCTGTATTGCCTGTATAATTCAACATGCCATTAAAACAGATTCATTTTTTTCTAAGTCACAGCAACACCATTCAAACTGTATGCTGACTTGCATAAACTTTCATGGTGAAGGAAGACAGTAGCATTTTAAACAGTCTTCCATCTATCCAAATGCTTCCACATATTTTAATGCTTACTATTCCTAAAATATAACACTTTCTCCAAAAGAATGCAGACAAAAAACAAGAGCTGTCTCCATAGGATGACACATGCCCCCGATGGCACTTTAAATGAATAGTTATGGCCGATGTTCGAGTTTAGGACCTTTGACCTATGGAGCTGGGTCTTGCGCGCGACACGTCGTCTTACTGTGTCACACATTTATGCGTAGTTATTTTAAAATCCATGCATGAATGACGAAGATATGGACCGGACACGCCCATCAATGCACTATCATGAAAAAAGACCTTTAACATCTAACTGTGACCTTGACCTTTGAGCTACGGACCTGGGTCTTGCGCATGACACGTCGTCTTACTGTGGTACACATTCATGCCAAGTTATTTGAAAATCCATCCATCGATGACAAAGATATGGACCGGACACGCCCATCAATGCACTATCCCTTAATGTCTAAGTGTGACCTTGACCTTTGAGATACGGACCTGGGTCTTGCGCGCGACACGTCGTCTTACTGTGGTACACATTCATGCCAAGTTATTTGAAAATCCATCCACCGATGACAAAGATATGGACCGGACACGCCCATCAATGCACTATCCCTTAATGTCTAAGTGTGACCTTGACCTTTGAGGTACGGACCTGGGTCTTGCGCGCGACACGTCGTCTTACTGTGGTACACATTCATGCCAAGTTATTTGAAAATCCATCCATCGATGACAAAGATATGGACCGGACACGCCCATCAATGCAATAACCTTTAATGTCTAAGTGTGACCTTGACCTTTGAGCTACGGACCTGGGTCTTGCACGTGACACGTCGTCTTACTGTGGTACACATTCATGCCAAGTTATTTGAAAATCCATCCATCGATGACAAAGATATGGACCGGACACGAAAAATGCGGACAGACCGACAGACTGACAGACCGACAGACAGACGGTTCAAAAACTATATGCCTCCCTTCGGGGGCATAATAATCTGACCATATTCAAATATTCTACTACACCAACAATTCTAACTTTAAGGCAACAGAAAATTAGTTTTTAGATTCTCATCCACACATGCCCCTATCTGAAACCCCCCGCCTCAGAATTTTTTATTTGTCCCAATCTGGATATCCAAAATTTTATGTCCGGATACTGGTACACCTGCATAAACATTACATAATTCTCGAGCTTAAAGAAAATGTCTAACATATTGTGGTGATGCAAAGATAATTTAACAGCATTTGACAGTATCTGATATTAAAATTTACAATGACATTACATCTTATTATAATAAATTAAGAGAAATAATCATAAAATATAGGCAATTAAAATGACTAGCAGATGTTCTGGCAAAGTACTTTCTATTTTAAAAACTTTTAGAAAAAGGTAAAACCAATGTATTTTCTTATCCTGATTTGATTGTCATTGATTTTTATTGATTAGAAATAAGTATCTAATGTCTGGATTTCAATATTTCAATTGTGTTTAACAGGAACATTTGCCTTCATGGGAAAGCCTGACATGCCATTTACATGTGAAAAGTATTCTGAACTAACTGGCTATTTGTTTCATAGAGCTGGAAATAGGATACAAATATGTTATATATGTAAGTTCATTTTATTAAAACACATCTGAATTTTTTCAGGTGTAAAACTACTAGATTTCTATACTTCAAGCTCGAAAGTCAATAGCATCATCATCGGTTCGATGGGTATATAGCTTTTAGCACATGCTCTGCAGGACTGAAAGACTGATTGTTTTCTTTACAGGTTGTCATTGTACTTAGGCAGAACTAAATATTTTGAATTTGTAAATACACTGAACAGACAAATATTGGCTGGCCATTTTCGTAGATTTGCTTATTTGTACAGGATACAATCAACCATCAGACAAAATGATTTACTATCACATTATAAATCAGATAAAAGTTTATGACATGAAATTATTTTTTTTCATATGTTTGTTATTTTTTAAAAAATGGGTTTTACATATAAAAGATTTCAAAGACACAGCAACACACACAAGAATATCAATACAGTGATATTTTAAATATTATTTATCAAATTGACCTCCAGACTACCATATTTTCAAATTAAAAAAATAAATAAAAAGTGCCCACCTGCCCCATTTTTTTCTCAAAGTTCGGATGAGAATCTAAACATTTATTTTCTCTGGCCTAAATACAGCAAACTTTAATCCTGCAAAAATATCTTATTTTACAATTTACTGGTGGAGTATGTTATAACAAGACCACTGCCTACAGATGCCATTGCTCATCTGCAAGAGCTGGACAATACATAAGGAAAGAGTTATAAGTTCAGATTTTCTAAGTAAAAAAGGGCCACAATTCTGATAAAATGCAGGCTGAGTTATGGTTCTTAAACTACCTAGTCCCCTAATGATGATTAACAAGTGTGCAAAATTTCAGAGCTGTAGCAGTTATAGTTTTTAAGAAAAGATGATATAAACAAAAAATTTAACCAAGAAACTAAAATTTTCTACTAAGTACAAAAAGGGCCATAAACTGCAAATAAGAGTTAATGTTCTTGGCCTACATAGTCCCCTAATGATGATAAACAAGTGTGCACTGTTTCAAAGCTGTAGCTCTTACATTGCTTGAGAAAAGTTGACCATCAAGTGATGACAATACCTTGTAGATCTTTTTCAAAAATTGGACGAACTAAAAAGCAGATTTGTTGATAAGTTGTCACAGAAAACATTTGAGTTGCTGAAGAACTGAACTCTAATATCATTATTCAATGAGACAAACTATAACAATATTTTACCTGTCTCAGGGCAGAACAAGTTTTGCCTTTCACTTGTGGAAACATTGGCAGAGCAGGAAAGTTTACAAGCAGCCAGTTATGTTGATGCTGTACATCTGTCTCCATGGAAACAGGACCTTCTTCAGTGGGACTCAACTGGGACCTTGAGATGATCATAGACATTCCCTGTAACAAAGTAATATGATAAACAGTGAAATATGGCTTGCTAGAGCATCAAGGAATTAAGCACCTTCACTCATTCAAGTAAGATTGTGGTCCATACCCATTTTCCTGTCGCAATATTTGGATTACTCAAAACCTGAGATAACTAGAACATTGATATCAGTGTAATAATGTAAACAAATGCTGTTTGATCATAAAGTACCTTTGTAGCAAGTGCCCTATTAGCAGCTTGTGTAGATGCCAACCTCTTCAAGAAATAATCCATGACTTCATGTGTAGTACTGCTATCAGCATTACTGTCATGTACAAGTGTCTGTAGACGTGACAATAACTGCTGCTGTTTCTTCATTTTCTGTACAATACAAAAAAAAATGTTATGATTTCATTCTAGCTAAAACACAGACAAATCTAAGTATAATTTTTTTCAAAAATCTCCCTAGAAGATGAATAACAAAGCTTGCAATCATATTGTACCTGCAGGTGCAGATTAATGTGAAATTTCCTATACATTGTGATTAGCAGTTGATAATCTTTTAGTGTGTCTCAAAATCGTACATATATGATACTACAGAGTTAAGCTTTTACACTGGAATATATAGTAACTGTTAAAAATATTATGTATTTCAATACACATCTAATGTTTTGAGATTTTAAACATGAATACTTTATAAAAACTCGGACAAACATAATTATTTATCTGGTATACAATCAAAATCATAAAATTACTTGTATTAACTCTAATGTTTAGCTTTTATTTATCATTTTGTAGATTTTACACAGAATTTGAAATCTTTTATACATCAAATATTTATTTAATATATATTACAGTCAAACGTACAAAAGGTTACCATGATTTCTAGTTAAATGCAAGACTGAATAAGAATCCAACCTAATCAAATATAATCTATTAACAAGAGGGCCATGATGGCCCTATATCGCTCACCTGTTATCATTGCACTTGAGGACAAGAAGGTCCTCAGAAAAAATATCTAAGTCCAAAGAACAGGAACAACAAAGGGAAGAAATTTAACCAAGAAGAAAAAAAAATTCTTACAAGGTACAGATATGTCAAAATACACCTAAAAATTGGAGGTACCATCCATGTTGTACCACAGAAAAGTGGTCTCAGTTTTTCCCTATGGCCAATAATAAAAAAAGTTACTAAAAATAAGCTATTTATAGTAACGTAAAAGGGAAGTAATTAAAAAAAAAATTATTGTAAGTGAACAAAAGAAGGATCTGCCAAATAAATCTGTTGACATAAATGAAATTTCAGATCAGTATCTTCATTAGTTATGGAGATATACCCATTCTAATTTGAAATAAAGGGAGGTAATCTGACATAAAATCAGTCCATAGTTATCTACCCTAATTGGCTCAGTCCAATTAATGATAATAATGAAATTTCAAACAAGTCCTATAAGTACTTACTGATATACATCCATTTTGATTACAATCAGGGGAGGTAATCAGATATAAAATAACTCTGGAACCTATGACTGGATCTGATTTGTCATGGAATCCAAGATTTATTGTTGTTGAAGATATTTTGGAAGTTTGTATCAAATAAAACATTAAATGAAGTATCTATATGGCTGCAAAAGCCAAAATAGCCAATTTTGGACCTTTAAGGGGCCATAACTCTGGAACCCATACTGGAATCTGGCCAGTTCAAGAAAGGAACCAAGATCTTGTGGTAATACAAGTTGTGTGCAAGTTTGGTTAAAATCAAATCATAAATGAAGCTGCTATTGTGCAGACAAGGTCAAAATAGCTAATTTTGGCCCTTGCAGGGGCCATAACTCTGGAACCCATTAAGGGATCTGGCCGGTTTAAAAAAGGAAACGAGATCTTATGGTGACACAAGTTTTGTGCAAGTTTGATTAAATTCAAATCATAAATGAAGCTGCTATTGTGCAGAAAAGGTCAAATTAGCTAATTCTGGCCCTTTCAGGGGCCATAACTCTGGAACCCATACTGGAATCTGGCCAGTTCAAGAATGGAACCAAGATCTTATGGTGATACAAGTTGTATGCAAGTTTGGTAAAAATCAAGTTATAAATAAAGCTGCTATTGTGCAGACAAGGTCAAAATAGCTAATTTTGGCCCTTTCAGGGGCCATAACTCTGGAACCCATAATGGGATCTGGCCAGTTCAAGAAAGGAACTGAGATCTTATGGTGATACAAGTTGTGTGCAAGTTTGGTTAAAATAAAATCATAAATGAAACCACTATCGTGCAGACAAGAAATTGTTGACGCACGGACGGACTGACGACGGACAAAGGGTGATCACAAAAGCTCACTTTGTCACTATGTGACAGGTGAGCTAAAAATAAAACATCGCCAAAATTAGTAAATCAATTAGTAAAATGTATACTTGTTTTTTCTTGTGTTTTTCAAACTTGATAGATTCATCATCCTGTCCATCTTTCACCACATCCTGTGTCTCATGCAGTAGAAACTCACACAGACATTGCACGGGTAATACATCTAGTGACCCTTCTGATGACTCCACAAGCTCCGCTAGCCATGGCATTGACTGGCTGGTGCCCTGTAAAATGTCAGAAAATTGTAGTAGAAATATATACAAAGGAACAGTCTTTTAATAAATCAGCTTGAAAAGAAGAAACATAATCTAATCAGCCAAAAACTTTTTATAAAATTGTTTTTCGTTTGTTTTGTTAAGTTTTAATACAATTTATATGACGATCAAATAAAATGCCGACTCAGTTTAATTTAGTCTGTTCATTATGAAACTAACACAGTTATGGTCCCATGGCATAATTCAAACAGTTACTGTGATGGTAGAAGATGACCAAAGGTGCCTTTAAAGGCATTATTTCAGACATTAGCAAGCACACTGACAGCTTCCTCATTCTAACAGTTTTTAATTCTACTCTTGGTTCATGGAGTGTAAGAGTATCAAAGTCAATTTTCAGACAATGGAATATGAAAAAAATTTTAATACATCATAATTGCAAGGGACATACAATGAACAATCCACTCACTTAACCTTTAGCCTGCTGGCGGAAAGTGAGACTGATCACAGTTTGCACTGTTCCCTATTCAAGTCAGTAAATTTTCAGTGAACACCAGATTGAATAATAAGTGGTACTGCCTAAATTGAATGATAGACCAGTCCAATTTAGAAACTTATCAAGGTGAAGGTTAATCATAGTGTTTCTAGGCATACCTCTGCCTATTTTACAAAACAGATTGGTAAGTTTTTTTTTTTTTTTATAATTACCTGTCTCTGAATAATATCGAGCAGAAAATCTGGGCTTCGACTCCTACACAACATCTGTCCTATCCTCAGTGAGTCATTTATACTTCTTAGCTGGTCCATTATCTGTTGTGGGGGTTTGCGGGCTGGTCCACTGAAAAAAAAAACCAATCAAAGGTACATTATATTACTGTACCCACAGAATTGCAGGAAAACTTAAATTAATCCTCGCATAAATATTCACCATTAGTATAATTCTAATTCAAGCAGGATACCATTTTTACAATTTTGCGAATATTAAACCTTGCGGACATACTCAAAATTTCCAGTTCGTGAAATTTTTACCCTGCAAAAATATGTGCGTTTACAGTACCATCTGATTAAAACAATAGGAGAGTGTGAGTGGGGTTATGGTATTGCTGTTAAGGTAGTGTGTTAGGCATGTGGTCTGACAACCTACAGATTGAAGCACATGAGCAGTGGTATATGACAGCAGGCAACTGTCTTATGAAGTTTGACAGAAATAGGTCCAAACCTTCTCGAAAACTGATTGGAAAATTCTCATTCTGAAGGTCACCTAATGATAACCAAAATAATCAAGTAATCTACTGAACACAAGCAATATGCTGTGTGACCTCCACACTTTCTATCTAGGTATAATTACAGATAATTGTGTGTGCCATACCACATTATGGTGATCAAAATTTAAGTTTCGTAGCTCTAGGTCAAAATTGTCACAAGTTATGAAGCAGAAATTGCCATATCTATAGTACCCTATATATTAACACTAGAAACTACTAAGGGCCATAACTCTGATGTTACTAGGGCAATCTGACTGAAACTTGACAGCCATATTTCCCTACAGTAGTGAACATGTAATATGAAGTTTTACTTTTAATATTCCAAACCATTTCCTAAATATAGCTATGGACAGACAGACGGACAGGTGGATAGAAGGAAGGATAGATGGACGTGAAAACTATATCCCTCCGCCTTCAGCAGGGAATAAAAATTCAATAAAGTTAACCAGATGTCAATTGAACATGACAACCCAAATATAAGAACTTACTTTGGCTCCATTGTAGTGAGCTGTGCAATTAGAAGGCTGTTGGCCTCAGTAATTGTAACCTTGGTGGTAGAGGCAGCAAGATAACCTTCAAACTCAAGAATTTCTTGTTTCTCTTTCTGAGCTACCTGTTTATAAATAAGAAATTATACACATTATATGTATATTTGCATATTATGTCAACTTTGTTTTGATTCCTGGCTCCAGCTATAAAGGTAACTCCTGACAAAACTATAAATACAAACACAAATCTACCTTTACAAAACTATTTGTGGAGAAAGGCACATTCTTCATTGTTCAGCATGAAGGACCCTTCTTTGCTTTAATGTTAATAATTTACCATAAAAATAAACCAACTTTAGGAGTTGCGCATATTTTGTTTAGCTTCCTCAGACATAAGTTTTCAAACCTTATGCTAACCCTTTTTCAAACACTTAACTTAATATACAGGGGGAAAATCATGATGTTGGCAGTTAAACCAGTTAAATATTTGCCAGAGACCATGTATGTGCAGAGACCACTGGCATTAAATGACCCCTTACTTTAATTCTATTTCTTATTCCAATGTTTCTGTGTATTTAAAGCTGCTAACAAAAACCACTAGTTTTGTTTCCAATTCAAACATTTTTAGTATATCTGAACCTGTGTATAAAGTCCACTTGCAAATAAAAAAAATCTGGCTCTCTAAAAGAGTGGTTTCTATAAACAGATTTGACTGTATATAGAAACAGACATACTTGTATTTCTTTACTCCTGATTTCTTCAATTACTGAATCATCTACTGCAGTAGTGGGTGGGGGAAACTTGTAGTTGTTTGTCATTACCATCTCTATCATACACTTCAATGTCGGATAGTTCTCCCATGCTGCTAATCCTATACAATATTAAATGTAAAATATATGGCAATTTTCATCAGTCTCCCACTATTTTTATAATTGTAAAATTACCAACCAAACTTGAGATCAAAGTCCTTCTTTCTGGAAATTCTCCTTTAATACAGTAGAATCAATACAACCAAAATCAAATTTCCATTTATTTTTAGCTGTTCCTGTTTGAAATTCAAGTTCCCATTATTATAGTGAAAACAGTGTTAGAATCGAAATCCTAACTCCAAACAATGATTTAATTCACTGACAAATCACTATTTGGGATATATAACACACTGTGTATCATATCAAAGATGAACTGTATACAAGGAAGCAGTGACATACCAAATGAAGTTGGATTATATGCCGAGATAATCAGCAGAATGGTCCAGGCTTTCCAGTACAGGTTAGATATAGCCAGCTGAGGTGGTGTGTACCTGAAAAAATTCATTATACAAGTATTTACATTAAATCTTACATCTGCAGACATGCATCACGCTACCAAAATTATCAAACATTGAAGGACTCCCTAGATAAATGATAATTACAATTTTACTGCAAGACTAGTACAGTAGAGAACAAGTATACACATTTTATGGAGTAAAAAAGTATACATATTTTGAGGACTACACAAGTGTATATATACTTTACAGACTATACAAATGTACACATTTTATGGACTACACAAGCATACAATTTAAATTGACAACACAAGTGTACATATCTTATGGACTACACAGGTGTAAATATATTACACATTACAAAAGTGTATATATCTTATGGACAACAGAAGTGTATACATTATATTTTATGGACTAAACATTTGTGTATACATTATTCGTTTTTGTTGAGTTTAACATCACACAGACACAGTTACAGATGATATGGCGACTATCCAGCTTTGATGGTGGATGAAGACCCAAGATGACCCTCCAAGGAATATTTTATCACAGCCACACACCGAGGTAGAACTACCTATCTTCCATAAGCCAGCTGGACGGTTTCCTCACATGAAAAATTCTACACCCCAAACAAAACTGTAACCCAAATTGGTGAGGTGCAAGTAATCTTAAAGTCAGTGACCTTAACCATTGAGGTATGGTCCCTCTACATAAATTACAGTTACAATTTCACTGCATGACTAGTGTAGTAGAAAACAGGTCTACACATTCTATGGACTACAGAAGTGTACATATTTCAAATACTACAAAAGTGTACATTTAAGGATAACACAGTCAAGTGTTCACATTTTATGGACAATGGAAGTGTACATATCTATGGACTACAGAACTGTATGTACTTTTTGGCTACAAAGTGTACATATTTTATGGATTACTTGTTTATATTTCTTGGACTACAAAAGTGTACATATTTTATGAACTACACAACAGTGTCAGTAAATAAATACTTCCCATTCTCACCATATCACTCCTAGATCTTATTTACCACATTTCATTCTTATTCAGGGGAACTATTAAAATATGTTATTCATAAAATGGACTTGTATTATTATATTAAGCATCACTAATCAACTATTTCAGATCTACCGACGAGTTCTTCATATCCCTTTAAAGTAAATTCTTACCCAGCTGGAAGGGCGATGTTTTCTGGATGTCTGTATGTACATAGATTCAGTAAGGCATCAAACAACTCTAATCTCTCCACATGCAGAACTTGTCGTCCACCTGTAGTAACAACCTCACACATTATCCTATTTCATAAGCAATATAAATCAGGCAAATAATATGCTTGACAGCAAAATTATATGAATTAGTAGAAAAGACTGCTACTGGAAAGACATATAGCAATCATTTTATACTCTAAAGCTTTGTTTTCAATTATTAAGCTAAAATTATGTACAGTCAAACTTTTTTCAAACTACCACTTAGCTCTCAAATTTCATTTTCCATTTGAACTGTAAATTAACCTAAAAATGTCATCTATAAACAAGTTTTTTTGTTTGTTTTGTTGAGTTTTAAGTCACACCCAGCAGCATTAAGGATGAAGGCAGATGTCAGGTGTCTCCAGGTTTTATTTTCAGCAAGGACAGACACTAGGGCAATACCATCAGCCTTCCAAAAGCCAGCTTGACTGCTTGTGCACAAGACATGAAAGAATTTTACAGCACTTGCAGTGTTTTCTAACACATAGCAAAGAGGGGCAAGTGTTAGGAAGCCTACAACTTGAACTGTTTGTTCAAAAAGAACCTTTCTGACCACAATTTTACACTCCCAAAATGGTCTTTATACACCTGTCTGACTGTGTAATAAACTTAACTCAACTCATGCAGTCTATATATAGGAATGTATTATAAACTACACTCACCTTGTACATTCAGATTTGCCGCTCGTCTGACAAGGATGTCCACAAATTCCACAGCATCTTGTGGACTGAGAGATAATTCTCGAGACAGGCCTATCACCAACACACGCATTAATGTGTCCTGTAGTACAGGACACTCCGTAGCTAGCCGAATCATGGCGCTAAAATTACAAGATGGTCATTATATTGCCAAGTGAATCAGTGTAAAACTATTGCATTGCCAAATGAACCACAATAAAATCTTTGTACTGTCAAATTAACCATGAACCTAAATATATAGTCATGAAAATATTATGCAACACTCATTGGCAATTACACAAAAAAAAAAGTTTTGTTAAATCCTTCTCCTCATATTTCTGTTAAATAAGAGAAAGTTGTAAAATTCTTGCTTAAAACTTAACATGTAAAGGCGTGAAATATAGAGACATACATTTACAGTCGCTTTTTAATTGAAATATTCTGAAAAGACATCCTTAGCTTACACAATCTCACTTTGCTACAAGTCGGGTGATTTGAAAACATATCTAGTTCACAACTCAAACCTAACAGAGAGCAAAAATATGTTTAAAAGGAAGTACCAGACAAAATCAGTGAGACATTTCTTTCAACAATATAAGACCTAAAAAACAATTGGCCAATATGAAAACTGTGAACAGAAACTACAAACGAGATACTCCTTCTGAAAACACACAACCATTAAGAACTGTTTTAATAAAAAGGATTTGTATTCTAGACTAGTCTCTAACAAATGTATAATCAAAAGATGATACCTTCTATCTGCCTCTGCTGGCCAGTTATCCTTGGCGTACTGTTCACCACTCTCCATGAATAACACCTTTCTCATACTGGAATTTAAACACAATGTTTAATCAACATGTATTGAAAAAAGCTTGAGATCAGCTGTAACAATTTAAAGTGTATAACGTGTAAGAAGGCAATTAAATCATTCTGTCTTTTATAATCATTTAAACTAATGGTAAGCTTAAAGATGAGAAAAGAAAGGCAGGCACCCAAGTAGAACCACTGAACTTTCGTAAGCCAGCCTAATAGCTTCCTCACACAGAATTCTACACCCAAGTGAGATTTCAAACTCACTGGGGTAAGGGACAAGATACTAAATGTCAGCAATGTTAGCCACTTGACCATGAAGACCCTTAATTTGCTTTAAAGTCATTCGTCCTCCACTCCTTCTTCTAGTATGGAAGTAGCCAAAACATGGAAGTACTGGTACAAAGTCAAAGATCACTATTTGAGCCGCGCCATGAGAAAACCAACATAGTGGGTTTGCGACCAGCATGGATCCAGACCAGCCTGCGCATCCACGCAGTCTGGTCAGGATCCATGCTGTTCGCTAACAGTTTTTCCAATTCCAATAAGCTTTAAAAGCGAACAGCATGGATCCTGAACAGACTGCACGGATGTGCAGGCTGGTCTGGATCCATGCTGGTCGCAAACCCACTATGTTGGTTTTCTCATGGCACGACTCATTTCAAGTTTAATATAGCCCGAAACAGCATACAAATCAAATACAAGTTTTTCAGTGAAAATTGCTAGAATATCACACATTTCTATATCAACAAACATCTTTACCAGAAAACATATTCCTGCTGTTTTGGTTCAAAGAATTTTGGAACGATTGTATGAAGCCACCAGACTGCATCCCGCTGAATTGTTGCTACAAGGTTCTGATAGTTGTATATAATATCCACATCTGAAATATAACACAAAAAAGTTAATCAATAACCTGACTTCTTTTGTAACAATGACTTACATTGGCAAGTTTGACTGCAAACACTTGTGAGAAGCCTGTGTGAAATGTCAATTAAAACACCAGGTGACAACTTCACATGCTGAATAACAATCCTGTGACATTTCTAGACCAAATACTTTTCGAGATATGTATGACACAAATTCAGATGGACGGACAGACAGACAGAAGGATAGGCAAATCTAAGTACCCCCCACAAAAATTCAACCCAGAGATAAATGACGTACCTTTTTTATCTCCTCTGTTGAGAGCTGCAACTGCCTCTCTTACAGCAGGGGTGATAGCTTGAAGCACACACATGGATACCAGATCTATTACAGCCAAGATGTATCTCTCCTTCAAACACAAGCATTATGGTCATAACTGGTTTTAAAGTAAAGTTCCAGGTCAAGTCTTCAAGTATTGTTTGATCTACTTTTTGACAACAAAGAAATTCCTTAACTTCTCTTTAACTTTTACTTTGCTAAATCTCTAAAATGGACTAGTCTATTACACAAATTGTACCATTTATTATTCAAAGATCTACTGACTGAATAGTGAACAGTGCAGACCAAGATCAGCCTGCACTTCTCTTGGTCTGCACCGGTTGCAAAGGCAAAACCACTTGCTGCAATCAAGCTAAAAGTTAGATATAAAAAGTAAATTTGAGCAGCGCCATGAGAAAACCAACATAGTGGGTTTGCGACCAGCATGGATCCAGACCAGCCTGCGCATCTGCGCAGTCTGGTCAGGATCCATGCTGTTCTCTTCTGAAGCCTATTGCAATTAGAGAAACCATTAGCAAACAGCATGGATCCTGACCAGACTGCGCTGATGCGCAGCCTGGTCTGGATCCATGCTGGTCGCAAAGCCACTATGCTGGTTTCTCATGGCGCAGCTCATTTCATGTTAAAATGCTGGCCACCTGAACAAGGCTCAAACCTACACTGGTAAAGGGCGAGTGATTAACAGTCAACAACCTTAATGGAGCATTCACTGAAGCCCAGAACAATCTGGGAGCTAGAAAAAGTCCTATAATACATTTGACATATTAGTCACATAACTAGAATGGCAGCCATATTTGACAATACTTCAGTAACAAGAACGCATCACTGTATTTAAATACCTTGAAAGCTTGTTCCATATCAGTAAACTTGGGTTCTGTCCGTTCCTGCATTATTGCCAGGCAGAATGATGTGAAGTTGATATCGTATCTCAAAGATCGTACAATCTCACGTAACAGAGCTCTCAATGCTCGCACATAATCATCCTTATTTGTCAATAGATCCTGGAATATCTCTGCCAGAATCTGTAACATAGCAACACATTGTAAAATCATGTGTGTTTAACTGTAATAAGAGTGATTAACTACATCTGCATATACACATTTGCAAATGGAATGTTTTGTAAAATAAGATCATTATGATTGTTGCAATAAAAAGTTACCTGTAATATAGAAGTTTACTTGAACCTGATCTTTAAATCAAAGGCCTGAAGGGCCTGAGTCGGCTAATGATTGATGTACTGACAGTATAGTCTACCAGTTTCAGTTTGTTTTTAGTTTTTTTCTTAAAATTTCATAACACAGCTCGATATTTACCCAAAATATTATATCCGGATACGATTACACTTTTCTCCAGTTTCAACAATATATTTTACAAATTGTGATGATACGGAGACATTTAGCAGCAATTGGCAGTATCTGACATTGAAGTTTACGGTTAAATTACCTCTTATTTAAATCTTTTCATAAAAAAGTTGTTTCGTTTCGTGAAAGCAGCCAAACATAGACGATCTACTTTCGATTTCAAAAACTACAAGAAAACACAATTTAATGTTTCGCCGATTTGTTTATTTCTAGAAAAATAAGAATTAAAATCATTTTTAATATCAGTAGTAACTAAACAAACCAGTAAGAGCTTCTTCTTCCGATAATTAATCCGTTTACTGACTGCAAAATTCAACCCACGCAAAGTTTATAGAAATCATACGATGCGTGTATACGTTCAATGTGGGAGAATTAAGGCTGATCGGCTATGTTACCTAACGCATCCAGACGATTCAGATTTTGTTTTTAAAAAAGCATTGTGTGCGTTTCTGTAATTTTATATACGTTTAGAAATTATTAGACATGCGTATTTGCATTATTTCTATACGTAATTTACGCTAATACGCATCTTATCTGTAGCCCTGTGGAATTATTTTTTGTCTTTCGCTGGATGTTACGCAAGCTTTGTAAGCCTGCGCAATTCTTAAAATGCACATTTATGCTTAACGAGTTACATTCGAGTATTGCACAATTACAAGTTATAAATATGACAGATTACATCCTATATTGGTCATAGCAAAGGGAATTGACACTACTTAACTTCATTCATGCAGTGAACTGTTTGAAATTTGAGAAATCTAATGGAACTACATCCCTTCACGTGTTATTCTGTCCATTTAGAGAATTGCTGAACAGCAAGGCCTCGTCAAAAGGCTTTCAGCCTTTAGCCGACTCAAAAACCTCCAAAATTAACTAATAAAGTAATATAGGTATGTGCATGGTTTGTTGCTGCATTGGTCTAAAAGCAATCGGACCATTTTCATAATGGTAGTCTATTAGTATAAACACAGCTTTAGTGATATTTTTGCATACAGAACACTTGTAGATACATGTTCTTATTCTCTGATATTTGCCTATTGATAAATAGTTTCAAGCTAATTTCATGAGATTTGTCGTGAATTACACGATGTTTGCTTTTTATACAAAAATAAAACCGGTCTAAATATGTTATGCTCCTTACATTATGTAATTAGCTGATTATGTAAATATGTAATTTGCTCCATAGAATTTGGCGGGAATTAATTCACTTTTATATTACTCCGAATCATGTAATTTATGATTTTTCCATGATATTCATGACTTATAGATTTGGCGGGAAAAATTGATATATAAAGAGAATGTAATGTCTCAGTGCTGACATGAAATTCGATATAACAATTAGTTGATAGTTGTTAAAATTACAGTGAAAAATAAATTGGATTTAAAAGTGTCTTTCTTGTTTTCAATGTAGTAAAAGTTTAAAAAGAAAACAAGAGTGCAAGAATGTCACAATATACGCCCGTCACAGCAAATTTCTTTACTCTAGCACCTGTATTTGCAAATGGAATTTTAATTTTGTGGTTGTTTAGTAATAACTAAGTGTTTTGTTTTTCTAAGTCCACAAAAAAACTCCTTACCAGGTAGAGATACCTTAAAATACACCTAAAATTGGAAAGTAACATCTATGTTGTACCACAGAAAAGTGGTCTTGGTTTTTCCCTACGGTCAATTATAAAAAAGTTACAATATAAGTTATTTATAGTAACAACTAAGGGAAGTTAATCTTAAAAAAAAAAAAAAAAAAAAAAAAAAAATCAAAAAAAAAAATTGTAAGTCCTCACAAAAATCTTTACCAGGTAGAGACTGGTCAAAATACACCTCAAAATTGGATGTAGCATGCATGTTGTACTACAGAAAAGTGGTCTCGATTTTTCCCTACGACTAGTAATGAAAAAGTTACAATATAAGCTATTTATAGTAACAACAAAGGGAAGTAATTCGAAAGAAGGGAACTGCGCATGACACTTCGTCTCATGATGGTGTATAATTGTGTCAAGTTACATCAAAATCTCTCCATGCATGAAGAAGAAATGCTTCGGACAAAGTCATTCTTGTATCTGACCTTTGGCCTCTAAGTGTGACCTTGACCTTAGACCTAGGGACCTGGTTCTTGCGCATGACACTACGTCTCGTGGTGGTGAACATTTGTGCCAAGTTATATCAAAATCCCTCTATGCATGAAGAAGAAATGCTCCGGACAAGGTTTTCATTCTTGTATCATTTGACCTCTAAGTGTGACCTTGACCTTAGACCTAGAGACCTGGTTCTTGCGCATGACACTCCGCCTCATGGTGGTGAACATTTGTGCCAAGTTATATCAAAATCCCTCTATGCATGAAGAAGAAATGCTCCGGACAAAGTTTTCATTCTTGTATCCTTTGACCTCTAAGTGTGACCTTGACCTTAGACCTAGGGATCTGGTTCTTGCGCATGACACTCCTTCTCATGATGATGAACAATTGTGCCAACTTTCATCAAAATCCCTCTATGCATGAAGAAGATATGGTCCGGACAAAGTCATTCTAGAATTTGACCTTTGACCTCTAAGTGTGACCTTGACCTTAGACCTAGGGACCTGGTTCTTGCGCATGACACTCCGTCTCATGATGGTGAACAACTGTGCCAAGTTTCATCAAAATCCCTTCATGCATGTAGAAGATATGCTCCGGACAAGGTCTGTGGACGCCCGCCCGCCCGCCCGCCCGCCAACCCGCCCGCCCGCCCGCCCGCCAGGGGCGTTCCCATAATACGTCCCGTTTTTCAAACGGGCGTATAAAAAAAAGGGAAAGTTTAAAAATCTACTACATTGAAATTGGCGCCGGAACCCGGGAATCGAGAGTCAAAAATTGCTGTTCGATAAAAATTCTTTAAAAGAAAGTTCTCTGTAAGATGAAAAAATAAAATCTTGCAGTTGACTTAAACAGATTCTCGATTCATACAAGAAGGAGTTATGTGTTTGGTGTCCTGAAATTTGTGTGAAAATAAAAGCAGAAATTAAAGTGACGAGGCATTTAGTGTATAGTGTCTCTCATAACAAGTGATAAAAGTAATAAAGTCAAAATGTGGAATAAATTCAAGGTAAATTTATATATATAGTGAAACCAAATATATTGAAAAAAAAAAAAAAGGGGGTGAAATTGTGTTAACATTGAAATTATAATTGTAAAGTCAAAATGGGTGAATTATCATATTTGAAAGGCGTGCGCACACGTTATTTCAATTATATTGAGAAAGAGTTACAAACTGGAAATATGTTGTTAGACACGGAAATAGAGAGCATGAATCCAGAGGAGTGCAAAGAATTTGAACATACTGTGAATGAAACTAGACTTAAGATTAATAATTATATCGATAAGCTTAATGTTCAGTCAGAAAAAGTTGCTAGCGTTATTGGTGATTCCGATAGTGAATTCATTCAAACATTGCTAGAAAATGATTCGATATTGCTTGACAGGGCTTGGAGTATGGTCTATAAACTGGAACATAAACAGACCGATCTAAAACGGAAGATAAAAGAGGATATCGTTAAGGATGTGTCAGACGAAGAGGGTTCAGCTGTGAAAAAAATGTGTGAAGTTCAGATGAAATTACAAACAGCGTTCTTCGAACAACAACAAGAACGAGCAGAAGCGCAAATGAAAATGCAACAGAGCTTCTTTGACAAACAGCATAGCCTGAAAGTTAAAAGTGAGAATACAGTCAAGTTACCTAAGTTAGACATGATTTCCTTTAACGGAGATAAACTCAAATGGATTGAATTCTGGAACTCATTCTCCAGTGCTGTACATGAAAACGACAAGCTGTCATCAGTTGACAAGTTCAACTATCTAAAGGGAAAGCTCTATGGTGAAGCCCGAAGTGCTATCGCTGGATTGGTTATGTCGAATGAAAACTACAACATTGCTATCCAAATTCTCAAGGAAAGATTTGGAGATCAGCAAGACATTATAGATTTGCATTATAAGGGACTGGTGAATGTTGCGTCCCCTAGGGATACGACTGAAAGTTTGCGACTTTTCTACGACAAAATACAAAAACACTTGAGAAGTTTGGTGGTTATGCATGAGAATTTGGAGCAACAAGTTTTCGTGTCAATCATTCGGAGCAAACTGCCAAGTGAAGTTCTTATGCATCTTGAAATACAGAAAGGCTCAGACAACAAGTGGACATTAACTAAGCTTTGTGAATTGCTCCGACAGTATATTGTGTCAAAAGAAAAGTCGGACAAACCCAAACCAGTCAACGCTAATTTTATACCTAGTCGAAGAGTGAGACCACAATTTCAGAAATCAACAAATACCTTTAAAGGCATCAAGGGACCCCAAACAGCAAATACCACTGCTGGAGCTTTGACTGCATATGAAAAGAAAGAATCTACTTCTCCCCAACAACATCAGAAGAAAACCTGTAGATTCTGTAGTAAGAATCATTGGAGTGACGAATGTCCACGGTACAAGACAATCGACGAAAGAAAAGCAAAAATCAAGGGATGTTGCTACAAATGCTTAAAAGAAGGACACATGTCTCCTGACTGTAAAAGCAAACGAATGTGTGTCCATTGCAATAAATCAGATGTACATCACAGAAGTTTGTGCCCAGTGAAATTTAGAAAGGCACCTATTCATGAAAGTGTTAATTTATTAGAAGAAGGAGCATGCGCGTCTGAAGAAAGTGTAGAAACAAGAGAAATTCCCATTAATTCAACAGATGGTGGTGTTTGTAATGAAAGTGCATTATTATCATCCAATGAAATAGTGATGATGCAAACATCGCGCACTGAAATTTGGGACACAGAAGGTCTTAATAAAGAAAATGTAAGAATTCTTTTAGATTCCGGATCGCAAAGAACGTACATTACAGAGCAACTGGCAACATCCCTGAATCTAAAGAGGACAAATGAACAAGAGATTCGTCTGGTTACGTTTGGTAGCGACAAATCGAAGGTGATAAAGACAATGTCTACAAAGTTAAATGTTCGGTTGAAGGATGGACACGATTACACAATAACAGCAAATATAGTTCCAACAATTACAGGAAGCATTCAAAGGAAACCAGTACGTATATCGGATAGAGACAACTTCAGGTCGTTGATAAAGAACCTTAGTCTAGCCGACGATATACCTACTGAAGAATACACAGACTCAATTGAATTATTGTTGGGAAATGATTATTACCTGGATATAGTATTAGGACATAAAATAGAGATTCAGCCAGGACTTTATCTCTTGTCGTCAAAACTAGGTTGGATTCTTTCTGGAAGAACAAATGAGATAGATGATAATGTGAGTGATACAAACTTGTTAATATTATCATATGGCAATAACATTACAAAGACGCAAGTGTTTACGAACGTTGACAAATGTGTTCCAAAAACACCTGACATCGAGGACTTTTGGAACATAGAAACAATAGGATTAAAAGATACCACCAACGTAAGATCTGAAGATGATCAAGCGATGGAAGACTTCAAGGAAAACCTTGTGTTCAAGGATAATAGATACCATGTTACATGGCCTTGGAAAATCGACCGTCAAGAAGTTCCGGAAAATCGTCCTCTTGCCTTTGGACGATTAAAGTCATTAGTATCGAGGTTCAAAGATAAACCAGATGTGTTGCAGAAGTATGATTCTGTTATACAAGATCAACTTGAAAAGGGAATCATAGAAAAAGTTCCGACCTCTAAAAAGAATGGCCTGACCCATTATTTACCTCATCATGCAGTGATCAAACCTGGCAAGTCAACAACAAAGTTGAGAATAGTGTATGACGCATCAGCAAAAACAAAGATTGAGAATAGCAGTTTGAACGACTGTCTCTACAGAGGACCCGTGCTGCTAAACGATCTGTGTGGAATTCTTTTAAGATTTCGAGTACATACGATCGGTATTGTGTCAGACATAGAAAAAGCTTTCCTCCAAATCAGCTTACAGAAAGATCAAAGAGATGTCACGCGATTCTTATGGCTAAAGGATTTAGAAAACCCAGAAGTAACACAAAATCAAATACAAGTTTACCGCTTCTGTCGCGTGCCCTTTGGAGTTGTGTCAAGCCCATTCTTATTAGGAGCAACAATTGATTATCACTTGGACAGTTACAACAATGATGTCGCTAAACAACTGAAACAGGATATTTATATGGACAATGTTGTAACGGGAACAGACACCATTGAAGCTGCGAAAGATTTGTATACTATGTCCAAAGGAATTTTCGAAGATGCAAGCATGAACCTTCGTGAGTGGGCATCTAATAATAGAGAACTGGAAGAAACTTTTTCAGATGAAGACAGAGCTAAAGAAAATGTGATGAAAGTGTTAGGTCTCGAATGGAACAGAGAAACAGATACATTGGCGATACAAAAAGTGCATTTATCAAGTGCTCAAAGTGTTACAAAACGTTTTATTCTGAGCAAAATTGCATCTGTGTTTGACCCTCTAGGTATATTTGCACCTGTTACGCTTAGAGGAAAACTAATCATTCAAACTCTGTGGAAGAAAAAGATTGGATGGGACCAAAATGTTGACGGTCAAGATCTCATTATGTGGCACGAAATACAAAGAGATCTTAGCAAAATCAGTGGACATGAAATACCACAATGTATTGTAAGTGGAGGTGATAACAGGAATATTCTTCTGTGTTTCTGTGATGCTTCTACCAAAGCATATGCCACAATTGTGTATATGATGCAAAAAGGTGACTCGGAGCAACACATAGAACTGATGTTTTCAAAGGCTCGACTTGCTCCAACTACTAACATTAGTATTCCACGACTTGAACTAATGGCTGTACTGATAGGAGTACGATGTTTAACCTTTGTACAAGATCAAATGAAAATGCAAATTGATGAAGTTCATCTGTTCACAGATTCTCAGTGTGCATTAAAATGGATTATGTCAACAAAACAGCTTCCAGTGTTTGTTAAAAATAGGGTCAAAGAAATAAAGGAACACAAGAATATCATCTTCCATTATGTGAAGTCTAATGACAATCCTGCTGATATAGCCAGTCGAGGTTGTTCAACAGAAGATCTTGTGAAAAGTTATTCATGGTGGCATGGTCCCGAGTGGCTTTTGCATGACATTTCCAAATGGCCAGTATTAGACCAGTTGTCTAATACTGAAGATGATGAGACTAACAAACCAAAGACCATCGAAAACGATGAGAAAGAAAACAACATCAGTGAAAATTTGAGTTTTTCAGCGTTTGGAGCAATTAACGACTATTTTCCAACATCTGTCCCATTTGGGATAAATCCAATGAAATATTCTTCAGTGACGAAATTGTTACGTGTCACAGCATATGTGAGAAGATTCATAGGTAAAATGAAAAAAGAAAAATACAGTTCACAAAGTCTCACTTCAAAAGAAATTCAAGAAGCTGAAGATATGTGGATTAAACACGTGCAACATACGAATTTTTCTGAAGTGTATGAAGCCCTCATCGGAAAGAAAAAATGCAATCTGCAATTGCAACTTGGTGTGTTCATCGATAAGAATGGTCTTTTAAGATGTAAAGGCCGTTAAGAATGCCAGTTTAACGGAGTCTGCAAGAAATCCGTTACTACTACCACGCGATGACTCTTTCACAGTGTTAATTGTAGAAAGAGAACATAAACGTTTGTTTCATTCAGGTGTCTCTCAAACTCTAAGTCAACTTAGACATCGTTATTGGATCCCTAGTGGAAGGGCTACAGTGCGGAAAGTTCTTCGTCAGTGTTTAGTGTGTCGTCGAGTTGAAGGAGGGGCATACAAAATGCCTCCTATGGCTCCTTTACCTCGTTCAAGAGTTACCGAATCCACACCATTCAGTCATATTGGATTGGACTATCTTGGACCATTATATATAAAGGACAATCAAACCACGGAAAAAGTATGGGTGTGTCTATACACGTGCATGGTGACACGTGCAGTTCACCTTGAAATGGTAAAAAATATGTCAACAGAGGCATTTTTAAACAGTTTTCGGAGATTCATAGCTTGCAGAGGAAAACCACGCGAAGTCATCAGTGATAATGCTTTACATTTCAAATTGGCTAAACATACAATTGAGTTTGTATGGAGCTCAGTTTTGAAAAGTGAGGATGTGCAGAACTATTGTTCAAGTGAGGGTATTAGTTGGAGGTTTATTGTGGAAATCGCACCCTGGATGGGTGGTTTCTATGAGAGACTAGTTGGAATAACAAAACGATCTCTACGCAAATCTATCGGAAGAAAGCTTCTAAGCAGCGATCAACTTATTACTGTAATAAAAGAAGTTGAAGCAATTGTAAACTGTCGTCCATTAGTGTATGTTGGCGAAGATATAAATTCTAATATCACACTGACACCTTCTCACTTCACGTGTTTGAACCCAAATATTGGGATTCCCGAGTGTGAAATATCTTCTGAGGACCCGGATTTTAAAGTAATAGAGAGCTCAGCTGATAAGTTGTTAGCAATATGGAAAAGCGGACAAAAACTTTTGGATACCTTCTGGAAAATTTGGAAAGAAGAATATTTGTGTAGTCTAAGGGAAAGAACACAAACAAATCCGAAGCAGGGAAAGCCCAAAGTAACGTTCAATCCAAGAGTAGGTGATGTAGTACTAATCAAAGATAACACAACTAGAGGTAGTTGGAGACTAGGAAAAGTCATCAAACTATCAGTAAGCTCTGATGGATTTGTTCGTTCGGCAGAAGTAAAAACTGCATCAAAAAAGTTGCTTAAAAGACCTTTAAGTTTATTATACCTGATTGAAACTTCAAAACTCCTTATCCCAGACACTAAGTCTATAAAACCAATGGAAAAAGAAGAAACTAGTATACGCACTGAGAGAAAAGCCGCAAAACACGCGAAACAACGTTTGAAAAACTGCTTCAATGATAAACTGTCAATAGATGTTTAAAACAATCGATTTGTGTTGTGGTTGGAAATCCGCATACGCGTGCATAAACCATTAAATTATAAATGAAAATACAGTACGAATAATTTGTGAACGAATCAACACTGAATTATCACGTGGTTTTTAGGCGCGAATAATTTGGAGCAAAGATTTAATAAAGGTGTAATTTGGAGCAATACAGCGGTAGTAAATACATGCCGCAAAAATCCCGTGCTTTCCGTGCGACTCACCATGTGCGACATAATTGAATATATATTCATTCATGTAGGTTCTCGATTGCCGGTAGTGAAGACAAAACTATTAGAATTAAATTTAATTGTGAAATAATATTATAACTATAATAACAGGATAATAATGAATATGGATTTTAAGAGACACGCTTGTGACTTTTGCAACAAAGATTATAAGCAGAAGAGAAACTTGGTACAACATGTTATGGAAAAACACCATAATTCTTTAGGGAGCTTCCAATGCCCTATAGAAGGTTGTAGCGGAAAAAGTATAAGGAGGGATTACTTGAAACAACACCTAATAAGAATTCATGGAATGGACAAAGAAAGTGCACGAAATAACTGTTATCTGTCAAAACGAACTGGAGATATTGGACTCTTCGCAAAGAAAAACATTGACAAAGATGGTACCGATGAAGGGGATTTGTTTCAAAGACATATTAAAATCAATGTTGCGAAGCCTTACAGTGATGTGGAGGATATAAGCAGTGATGATCTCGTTGTTGATGAAAGTGATAACGATTTAACTGCATTAAAAGACATAACAGAAGAAGAATTACAAGATACTTTAAATTCTGATGATGAAAATAATAATTCAGAGAGAAAAGTGATTATTTCTGATGATGGAAATAATAATTCAGAGAGAAAAGTGATGATTGTGGATTTTGAAACTAGTATGCAAAGCATAATTGATGACGATGAGATACCCTTTGATCAAGAAGAAATTGTTTGTAGTTCAAATGAAGATGAAACTGAGAAAGAAAATTCTCACATTGAAGAAAATGGCGATATATCCTCCAGTGAACAATTTTCTGATATATCTGATGACGTGGAAGATTGCGTGCGTAGTGAAGAAAAGGTGAATAGTGAAAGTGCTCTGAGTGAAGATTGTATGTGTATTGCAGAAAAGATGAGTAGTGAAAACAGTGACGAGTTCTGTGAAATCAATGAAGAAAATTTGTCATGTGAAAATTATGTTTTAATTGTTGATGATGTCTCTAGTGCAGATAGTGATGAAAGTAAAAATAAAAGTGAAGAAAATGGCGATATATCCTCCAGTGAACAATTTTCTGATATATCTGATGACGTGGAAAGTTTAGGTGATAAGATTAGAGGAGTTGATGATTTAAGTATGGAAAGTGACGATGTAGATATTGAGATAGTTGAGATTTCTGATGACGATCATGGACAAGAATTAGAAACACGCACGCTGCGCACGGAAGTTGAGATATGGTCCAGGACAGGATATCGCTACACCTCATTTAGAGGAGATGAACCTGTGTTCTCTAGTGTTGTATATGAGGACGATTACCATTGTTATACAATGAGAAATTAAGATATAATGTGTTGACAAACTGATTTTGATTTTCCTCAAATTTGCAAAAACAAAATATGTTACTTTTTTGTTATTCTTTGTCAAAGACATGTTTTACTAAAAACCTGGAGATAGTTGATCTATCTTTTGTATATTATATGTAACACATACTCTTTCTTGCTTTGAAAAGTTTTTGTTCGTAGAGTGTACGATCATTTATTGAAGAATACTGATTTAATTTTTTGTCGGCCGGAGTGTCGTGAATTACACGATGTTTGCTTTTTATACAAAAATAAAACCGGTCTAAATATGTTATGCTCCTTACATTATGTAATTAGCTGATTATGTAAATATGTAATTTGCTCCATAGAATTTGGCGGGAATTAATTCACTTTTATATTACTCCGAATCATGTAATTTATGATTTTTCCATGATATTCATGACTTATAGATTTGGCGGGAAAAATTGATATATAAAGAGAATGTAATGTCTCAGTGCTGACATGAAATTCGATATAACAATTAGTTGATAGATGTTAAAATTACAGTGAAAAATAAATTGGATTTAAAAGTGTCTTTCTTGTTTTCAATGTAGTAAAAGTTTAAAAAGGAAAAAAAAGGAAAGTTTAAAAATCTACTACAAGATTACTTTGGAATGATCCATTTTTGTTATTATCAAGGTCTTCAACAATTTGGTTGTGGCATTATTTATACTTCAATATTCCAAACCAGTTTTCAACATATTTGTAATAGAGTTCCGCTTAAGCCAGTGCTAGGGGGCGTGAGAGGTGTTGCACATTTCATTACCGCTCATGAACCATGTCTGCTATTATTACTCTTGGTTGCATTCTATGCTTCCAAAGGATCTTTTTACAGATTTTATTATATAAATCACTACGCCATAATTTCTGGTTAATCAAACATGCATAACTACCTTAAACAATGAAATTTTTGAAAACAGATTTATTTGAAAGTAAGAAACCTGTTTCAGCAGTATTTCAATTATGTAGAATCAGCAGATAACCTAATCAGAGTTCCTGGATTCTGTACTAGAACTAAGCAGTTCTCTACAAGTAACTGCCAATTTCTTCACATGAACATATGTGGAGGACAAATGATTTCAGACACCATGTCTTCTATCAAATCATCACAAAGAACATATGCCTCAACTCATGACCCAACAATCTGTAGCTCTACACTCTCCCTAAAAAACTAAACAGCACTAATCAATATGTAACAACTTAAAAATGTCATTTAACAGCAACTTTTTACATGTAATATATTTACCATGGCAGCAGTGTCTGAGTTAGTGGTAAATACGACACCAATAAGGGCCATATTGTTTGGGTTCCTGGTAGTGGACAGCTCATTGTAGATTGTATGTGTAAGAACCATACGCAGATTGTCTGTATGCTGAACCAGTAACTCCCTGAAAATATAATACAATATATATCTCATTGTTATATTTTATTTCTTATTTTTCAACATTTATTTCCTTGCTATGTACTGAAAATATTCAAAAGTATTGCAGGATAGTTAGGATGGTCAGTGATCCAGGCTCTCCAATATTAACTTTTCTCCAAATACTGTAAATGAAACACTACCACAAACAAAACACCCTCCCTCTCTCCTACCCCAACCCCCAACCTGCCAAAAAAAAAAGGAAAATGAGTGATTTACCAAACACAAGCCAAACTGTAATTTATGGGTGTTTTACCTGACACAGCCCAAGTCATGATTTATTGTGTTGTACCTGGCATAGACAATGTAATGGTTTATGAATGGTTTATCTGGTACAGTCTAAAACATCTTTTATGGATGGTTCATTACTCTACCAATAAGTTACCTGATACAGTCCAAGTTGTAATGTATGAAAGGACTACATGACTCCAGCTAAGTCATGATTTATGAGTGGTGTATCTATTCTATGCCAGTTGTACTTCATACATGATTAAACTTACTAAGCTTGTCTGTGATTTACCAGTGTTTTACTTCATATCCGACAAGTAATAGATTATAAGAGGTTTATCTGATACAAACTCGGAAGTGGTTTATGAGAGATTTATCAAATATTTAACAAGTAATTGGGTATAACAGATTTATCTGATAGGAATGCGGACACATTTGTCAAGAAGGCCAAGATGCTTTCCTACTGACGTGAAGGGCCTTGGTTCGAACCCTGGCTACTCCCATTGCGGTGTGTCCTTGGGCAAGGCACTTTATCATAATCATGATTGCCTCAGTCGAGCCAGCTGTAAATGGGTACCAGCAAGTTTAAACAAGAGCTCACAGAACACGAAACGCCCCCCTTGATGCATTCAGTAATAGCACAAGGAACAGAAATTATTTGGTCACTGTACACAAAAGTTCTACTATTCTGGGTCGCTATGACCTTGACCTTTGACCTACTGACATCAAAATCAATAGGGGTCATCTGTTGGTCATTATCAACCTCCCTATCAACTTTCATGATCCTAGACCCAAGCATTCTTGAGCTATTGTCTGGAAATTGTTTAACTGTTCAGGGTCGCTGTGACCTTGACCTTTGACCTACTGATCTCAAGATCAATAGGGGTCATCTACAGTCATGACCAATCTCCTTATCAACTTTCATGATCCTAGGCCCAAGTGTTCTTGAGTTATCATCAGGAAACCGTTTAACTGTACCGGGTCAATGTGACCTTGACCTTTGACCTACTGGCCTCAAAATCAATAGGGGTCATCTGCTGCTCATGATCAACCTCCCTAGGCCCAAGCATTCTTCAGTTATCATCCGGAAACCGTTTAACTGTTCCAGGTCACTGTTACCTTGACCTTTGACCACCTGACCTCAAAATCAATAGGGGTCATCTACTGGTCATAACCAACCTTCCTATCAACTTTCATGATCCTAGACAAGCGTTCTTGAGTTATCATTCGGAAACCAATTGGTCTACATACCGACAGACCAGCCGACCGACCAACATCTGCAAAACAATATACCCCTCCTTCTTTGAAGGAGGGCAAAAACATTAAACGAGACTAACCTTGCTAGGGGGCGTGAGAGACTAACTAAGTTTGATTTCAATTCTTTAAGAACTGAGTGAGGGCTTAACTGCTGGTAAACTTAACTTAGCAAAGCCAAGGTAAATAAAATTTACCTTTACCAAACCTAGTAGTGTTTTATGAGAGATTTATTTGATACAAACCAAGATATGGTTTATGAGAGGTTTGTTTGATACAAACCAAGAAATGGTTTATGGCTGGTTTAAATCATGCAAGCCAAATTTAGGTTCATTAGTGGTAAACCAAAGGTTCAAAAAGAAATGGTTTATGAGAGGTATACCTGATACAAACCAAGTAGTGGTTTATGAGAGGTTTAGTTTTCATCCTCATTTTGATAAGCATGGCTATGACCTCCATATCTCCAGCATCGTGTTGACTGCAGTTCATACACACAGACATCAATAGTTCCTGGGAGGCTCTTGCTAGCTGAAATTTTTATTACATATTTTCAGAAATTATTACAAAAATAAAGTGAAATATACTACATTTTTCAATGGTGATGAAACTATAAAATGGGACATACCACCAAGACTATATTGGACCTAGCGTATATGTTTTGATTTTACACCAATACAAACAGAATTTAATATTGCTTTTGAATTTTATTAGTAATCCATTGTATCTTAACATTTTTGGCAACCGATATTGAAAAAGACATGAACGTCATGAGTCCTTGAGCCTGTCCAAACCTGAACATTTCTAAAACTAACACATATTCCTTTTCTGTATTGGGAAGTTCGTTTTGATCATGTATGTCTAACTTGCATTATTGATTACAATATATTTAACAGTAATCAAATAAGTGGTGACTTTATAAAATAAGTGGCGACTTTATTCTCTTTTATGCTGCACTGAGAGCTAAATTCATATGCCACTTTCCCACTGAAATTGTTGTAAAAGACTGCAGGTGCCCCTAATGGGAATTATTTCAGACACAGGTCAGCATCAAGGCAAAACCGCGAACATTCCCAAAACGAGCTAACCAGTCTTCCCCATAAAAAATAGTTCAACCTCCAGATCTCTGGTAAGGCTCAAACCCATACAAATGCCACCCAAGTGATTTAAAGAAATTTTGCCAAGGCAATCATATCTAACATTTACTAAACAAGAGAAGAAAGAACTGTGAACATACTTTTGGATTTTGAAGCCAAAGTTCCAATTTCTGTGCAGCAATTAGTCTCACTTCACCATACCCACAGGTTGCTGTCATCAGCTTGATAAGACTTTTGGACGAGGCATCCATCAGCTGTCTTTTCACCAACTGTTCATGTATAATCTCCAGCACTAAGGTCTCTATATTGTCTATCTGATAGGGATATCTGAAAAACAAAATCAAACTGCTACTTCCTAGATATACACTGTGACAGTAAAATGCCTCTAAAAGAGAACCCTTAAAGTGGAAACTCCTCCCAACTGAACAATTATCTTGGTTCGTAATAACTTCTAAAATAACCTATCCAAAATAAAAACCATTAAACACATTTCCCTGATTTTTTGACCTGTCAGGTAAATAGGGTTCCACTGTTTTCAATGTGAAATCAGTTGTTCATTGAAGACTACAGTGGCACCTACTCCTGATATATACAGGAAATGGGGAACATAAATTTTTTATTTGGTGGTGGAGGGGGAACTATAATTAGAGAGAAATTTTCTTAGCAGAGAGGCATTTAATCAGATGAAGCATTTACAGTGCCTGTACTATCATTACTATAAAACAGAAACAAACTATTTCTGAATAATTTGTATTCTGAATATTTACCTTGGACAAACAAAACTTCCATGTCTCTTCATAATTTCATACTTTAAATTTTTTTGTATTTACCAATATTTGCCTTTTTTAATTTGAACCAATTTCTTTCTAAATGTTTACATAGGATTTACTGCTGCATTCTGTATTTTTAGATATTAACATACTGTGACATTCCGTGTTTCTGGCTATTTGCCTAGGATATACTGTAACCTTCAGTTTTTCTGAATATTTACCTAGTGTATAATGTGACATTCTGCAGTTCAAGATATTTACCCACGATATGTTTATAACATTCTTTACATAGGGCATACTGTGACATTCTGTAATTCTGGATATTTACCTAGGATATGCTGTGATATTCTGTATTTCTGGATAATTACCTAGGATATACTGTGACATTCTGTATTTCTGGATATTTACCTAGGATATGCTGTGACATTCTGTATTTCTGGATATTTACCTAGAATATGTTGTGACATTCTGTATCTCAGGATATTTACCTAGGATATACTGTGACATTCTGTAATAATTCTGGAGTAGAGCTAGAGGATTTATCAGAATCCACTTCCATCTTAATATCATCATCTTCACCTATACTCACAACTGGACTTGCTGTAATATAATTTACAGGTTTCACATTTTATATTTTACAAGATCTCCTTTCCAAAGTAATAGAAACAGAAATTCTTTTTAAGAGACACACTGCCATTTTCATTCTACAATATGTAAACTTTCAGTTTTAATGGTAGAATACATCAGTGGGCTTCATAAGTATAAACTCAGGAAATGATGACATATCTCTAGAACAATAATCTTCAATAAGTCTTTTGGGTAGTGTTGCACATGAAACAATTTGCTTGGTTTTTTACTTAAAACCATTTTTCCATCTGTATATCATTTCTGTAATGGTTGTCTGTTTTGGATCTGTGTTCCTGGAATCCGCACTTGCTTATCCTCTGCAAGTAAACTTGGCAATAGGCATTTCATTTGTCCATTGGGATTTAATATAATTGTGAAATAATGAAACTGTTAGTAAATTCTCACATGAGCCTGGCTCTGTCTTCACTTCAACTGAACTTAAACCTCCCTTCGGTATGTTGGTATTAAATGCTGTAACAATATTGTCAACAAAGCCCTTACAGTCCGGCCTGTCTACCCATACCCTCTCTCCTAGAGCATCATCTATATATACCTGAAAGATTCAAGAAAAGTGTCCATAATGACATCACATTGCGAAATTCATGTACTGTGAAAGCATTATATTTTGTGGGCATGAAAACTGCCTTGGTTTGGTAAAACTGGCTATTTCATGGGAATATGAATTTGTGGAATTCAACTTTTAAACAAAAAGTGAGTGACAACAATTTCTCGGATTTCATTCATTACTGAAGTGCAAGATAGAAGTTGCAAAGTACAGGAAGGTCTGAGGCTCCTCCCATTTAGAAATTTTCTTGCTTCAGGGAAAGTAGCCATATAGCAGGGGGAAATCCACTCATACCACACCACACCCCATCCAAACCCCCTCTCTCCTCCTTCCCAGCTCTGAAGGAAACCCCTGGGAAATTTTTTCTGGTCTGTTGATATTTAATTTTACTGATTGACTCAAAAATAAATTCCACGAAAATTAGTCTCCCATGAATATTAATTAGTTCACAGTATTACGCAAAAAGAATATGCATCAGGCAAAAAAAAATACTTTAACCCCTACCCTGCTAAATTTCTATAATGAACTTGGCCATATTTGAATTTGGATAGTACCATTAACGGTTAGAAGGGGTGGTTACCAAAAAGATACTGACTGAATTGCGAACAGTCCAGATCATGATCTGACTGCATGGATATGCAGGCCGATCATGATCTACACTGGTCTAAAAGACAGAATCAATCGTGTCCAGCATGATAAGGATTAAGACCTTCATCAGATCCATCAGATCATGTTTTTGTTGAATTTTGCAGTATCTCTATAAGCTGGTGGGGAGAAAAGGAACAATCTTACCTTGACAAAATCGTCTGGCCAGTTGTCTTCATCACTGTAAGCTTTCATGAGGACATTACATGCCAAAACTGACACTAGGCTGTTTCCTTTAGACTTGAAATTTAGTGACATGTCCCTCTTTAGCAATGTACAAAATGCCTGAAATAATATATAAATTTAAAATACCAAGTCAAACAATGAAATAATACACAACAAAATTAAAAGACCTAAAAACAGTTTGTTTATGGTAATGTCTTCAGGCAAATATATCATTTTTTTCTTTTGGATAGGGTATCAAAAAATGTCAATGTTATGTAGGTCAGAAACTATAATCATAAACATTATAAACAGAAAATATAAAATATTGCATTTACAAACAAGGTGTCCATTTTCATTTATTCTGCATTAAAACCCTCTTTCAGCCAACTAATGAAAGATTTCACTACAAAAGTTGTAAAAACTTTAGGGTAGGGGATTTAAGCTAGGCAGGCTTAAGTATCAGTTTACATAAAACAAAAAACTTTTTTAGGTCTAACTGGCCGTTTTCTCGGGAAATTATGTATCAGCCTAATCAATTTATTTAATGCCTAGACTGTTTATTTGTCAAGTGTATGTGGGTTTTGGATTTTATAAATGGTACTGAATTGTTTTCACTTCTCCACATAAATCAATGAAACCGTATGATTGAAATTTCAAGTTTTCACACAGACTCATCAAACATCTATATTATAAACAGATCTGAAATAATAAGAATAAGAACATAAGAGAAAATTCTCAATAAAACTTATGATAATGTGATCTTGTCCATTCATGAAGATGTTTGCTTTGCACTTTCTCTTTAAATGTAAGGAACCTTTAAATTCTAAAAATTTCATGATTAAGCTCTGAATTTAATGTCAAAAACAATTTTGCTGTTGTAAATTTCAGTCATTTTGACACCAAAAATTCTGTAAAAATCAATTTTTAACTACATAAATGTGAACGGAGTGTTATGAATTTTTGCAGATATTTTACTTAGCATAAAAGCAACCTTACCATGCAAAAGTTTAACAAAATTCAGAAAAAAGTGGGGTTTTCTTTCGAAATAATGACTTCAACTCTTTTTTTCAGACATACATTTTTTTGCCATTAAGTTTACATCATTCAGGACATTTTAATTTAAAAACTCATAAAGTTCCTAGAACCACACTTCAATACTTTTACAAGATGTATATATGGATTGTGGAAAATATTGCCACACTTATTCACCTCTATAACAAGTTCACTGTTGTATATACTTGGTTTAGCCTTAGCTACATGCATCAGTGTCAGGTACATAATCTGATCTGGCTTAGATCTGTTGCCATGGAGATATTTCACAGCTCCGCAAAGCAGTCCCTCCAGCCTATCAAAATCATTGCTGTCTTCTGCTGCTAAGATCTCACTCAGTAAAACAGCACTGTCAACTAAATGAACGAAATGATAATTAAATTTTTAATTTGATTTAGATGCACTTCATATTATATCCATAAAATATCAATTTAAATACAATTAATTGCAGATTTTTTATATTTATATTGACATTTCTTGTAAAATAAGTAACTTTTTTAAAAAATTTTATCTGGTGGCATGCCCTTAATAGTATATTTCAATAATATTACTTTTCCTTAACATTGGTGCAGGAGCGATTTTAAATTTGGTTGGGGTCAAGCTACCAAACTCTATGTTTTTTACCCCAACCCCTAAAAATTAGACAAAAGAACGTTCTTCTATTCTCCATAGTATTCAATAAACTATCTAATCAAGATCCTATATTTTTACTTGTATGTTCTTGTAAATTATCATTTTAAACCTTATGTACAAGTTTTTTTTTTAAAGATCCAATGCTAAGGAAAGTAACATTTTAATTTCTTTTAAAAAGCACAGAAACTATTTCATTTTATTGGAAAATGAAAGTTGGTATGTAGAAATTCGAAATAAATCGCAGTATATGTACAATTATTTTCTATGAAGTATGAAGAAAGTTAAAAAGACCTGGGGGGTCATTCTGTTGATTCATTGAAATTTCAACATAATACACATACATTTCTTTGAGTTCCAAAGACCTTCTGTAAATTTTGACCTGCCAATCTTCATTATTTAGTGTCTTGCAGAAGTCTATGCACTGGCTATGAAAAAAATTGCCAACTCACTTTCCCTTAGTAATGGACCTTTAAATCAAAATAATTTTTATGGAAGCTAAAAGTTTGGAAGAGAACCAAAGCATATTCTGCTCCCTCTATCACCACTACTACATCTATGCTTATAGCCTTAAGCAAGGAATGATAACAATGTTTACCCTTCCTTAAAGCCTTAAACATGAAATTATAACTATCTTTACCTTCTATTGAAGATTCTTCAAATGCAAGACTAACAGGTGGTACTGGTGACAGACGTTTATCGGTCTCTCTGTCTGCTGGTCGCCCTAAAGGTGTAAAGGTCTGTCCAGGTGCTAAGATCTTTGGTTTCTTTACTCCTCCGCCTGGAGCAAGTAAACTTGTTGACTCTCTCTTTCTATCTCCTAGAGCTGACAACTTCTTCTCCACTATGGAACTTCCTGATGATGAACTCTTCTGGAAGCTGGATTCACCTGGCTTGGTAGGCTTACTGCCTAGGGCAAATAAATCACCAGGAGGGAGAGAACCTGTAGACAAATGAAAAGTTAGATAAACAAAACAGTCCACATACATGACATTAGTTTGTTTGAAATATCTTTAACCAAGTGAACTTAAGATACAATAATTTCAAAAGTGGCCAGGAACGCCAGTGAAAATGTAAACCCTGATGCTTACAAGTGAAAAATAACTTGATTTGACAAGTACAAAAAACCAACACATCTTTTTATATCAAGTAGGTAAAAAGTACACATTCTACTAGTGCAATGTCATGCACTGTGTCAGACAATACAACATACTTGCTGAAAAAGTTAAAAAGGCCTAACAGACTTATAAGTTTCTTTTAATTTTTTAATATAGCTATATATTTTTGTACATCTAGTACATGTTTGACATTACTGTAGCATAACTGGTTTAAAATATCTTTTATTTATGATTTAAATTCTTTGAGTTTGAGTGTAGTACCACCCTCACACATGTCCATTTGACCACATAGAACGATGGAGACCATGACTTTTCACTAAATAAGAGGGGCCCATAGTGAGTGATTCCTGTACTAATGGTCACTATGACCCTGACTGTATTAAAAGGGGGCATAACTCTGGAAATATTGCAGTAAGAGTTATGTATCTTACAATGAAATGTTATGTATTACACAAAACCAAGCACAAAAGCAAATAAGCTATTCAAAAATACACCTTTGAATCATCATTGCATTAGCAATCATGTCTTAAAAACTAAAATGTATCGATTACGCCACTTTTTATAGACGTTGCACGTGAATCTAGGGACAGACTATCAGGGAAGGCAACTAGATATCCAGTAACCGGACCTCTGACTCTGGGTCTACATGTCCAGCTACCTGACCCTATAGCCACCAACTGAACTGCTTCTATCTGATTATAGATACTATTCATGATGAATAGCCTGCCCACTTAGCTCAATTGGGAGAGCCCAGATCTACTGATCCCTGGGTCGTGAATTTGATCCCCAGAGCCGGGGCATATGTTCTCTGTGACGATTTGATGTGTATGAAACAATTCGTCCTCCACCTCTGATTCATCAGTTCATGTGGGGAAGTTGGCAGTTTAATACTTGTGGAGAACAGGACTGTACTCGTACAGAATCTAGGAACACTGGTTAGGTTAACAGTCCACCATTACATGACTAAAATACTGTTGAACAAGAGCTCCGCCAAGTGGGGCAATATACGATGGAAGGGTTATATCAGAGGAGGATGGGAGCAAAATTTAAAGAACTTGACTGTGGAAGCCCAAAGGACAGGAACAACAAAGAGAAGAAATTAAAAAAAAAAAGTTCTAAGTTCTTACCAGGTACAGATATATAAACTGTTTATAAGTGAGAGTAAAGAGGAACGACAATTGTTTTTACTAATTTAATGTGTATCTACCGGTTTTGGTCATATAATGACCTTCATCAGGATAAAATCATAAGAAATTCTACACTAAAGTATACAAGATGTGGGCTAATTTGATAGCTAAATGTTACTAAAAGTAGATTGATCCTGGCAACTGTCCAAATAATAGGTACAGATATGTCAAAATACACCTAAAAATTGGAAGTACCATCCATGTTGTACCACAGAAAAGTGGTCTCGGTTTTTCACTATGGTAAATAATACAAGAGCTGTCACTAATGGTGACAAATGCCCCCGCAGCACCTTGACCTTTGACCTGGTGACCCCAAAGTCAGTAGGGTTGGTGTACTCATAAAGTACTATCAGCATGTAAAGTTTGAAGGTCCTGGGTGAACTGGTTCGCGAGTAAAGTGCCTTCATGCAAAAAGTTAATGTTGGCCCCTGTGACCTTGACCTTTGACCTGGTGACCCCAAAGTCAGTAGGAGTGGTGTACTTAATAAGTACTATCAGCAAGTGAAGTTTGAAGGTCCTGGGTGCAGTGGTTCGCGAGTAAAGTGCCTTCATGCAAAAAGTTAACATTGGCCCCGGTGACCTTGACCTTTGACCCGGTGACCCCAAAGTTAGTAGGGGTGGTGTACTCAATAAGTACTATCAGCATGTGAAGCTTGAAGGTCCTTGGTGCAGTGGTTCGCGAGTAAAGTGCCTTCATGCAAAAAAGTTAACGTTGGCCCCTGTGACCTTAACCTTTGACCTGGTGACCCCAAAGTCAGTAGGGGTGGTGTACTCAATAAGTACTATCAGCATGTGAAGTTTGAAGGTCCTGGGTGCAGTGGTTCGCGAGTAAAGTGCCTTCATGCAAAAAGTTAACGCTGTGACGAACGAACTAACGAACGAACGAACTAACGAACGGACGGACAGTTGAAAAATAATATACCTCCCTTCGGGGCATAAAAAAAAAGGGAGGTAATTTGTCATAAATTCAGTCAATATGTATCTTCACTGATTGTCAAAGTCCATCTGTTGACATAAATGAACCCACATGACCCAGTTTTGAACTTGACCTAGAAATCATCAAGACAAACATTCTGACCAAGTTTCATAAAGATTGGGTCACAACTGTGGCCTCTAGAGTGTTCACAAGGCAAATGTTGACAGACGACGGACAATGAACAATACCTCACCTTGAGCACTTCGTTCTGAGGTGAGCTAAAAAATCAAAATAAGCTATTTATAGTAACATAAAAGGGAAGTACAGTCAACATCGTACTTGCGACCACCTCTATTAAGCAATTTTTGTATTAAACGACCAGTCAAAATCCCTCCCGAAAGTTTTCAGTACATACATTCATTCCATTAAACGACTTTTTTATTAAATGACTAACGACCACATTAATGTAGTCCAGACAGGTAAAATAATCGACAAAAGTATCTATTAAGCTACTGGGTACCAAAATTCTACCAGGCATTTCTTCATCTGTGTAATTAGCGAGTACGTTTTGCACCTGATTAAATGCAATTAACCTTTGTATCAGTTGAATTGACAAACAATCTAGCCATAATTTTCACGGTTTGTGGACTTGGAAAAGTGTTCACGATGTTTAAACGATTTTTAAACCATTCACGTATATTCATAATAAATAGAGTTACTTTAACAGTTAAACGACTTTTCTTTTCATCTGACTGGAATTCATTAAGAGACCATTCCATTAAACCCCAACCTTTGCTATAAAAAGAAGTGGGAGGAGCCAAATTTCAAATGGTGGCTGTTTTTTGCAATAATTTTCATCAGAGAGAGATTTTTCAGGAATTTACCAGAAATAAGCTGTATTTATTTTTTTTTAAAAATATGCAGTTGTGGGGACATGTTTTCTGTTCACAAAAATGCATTCCTTCCACAAATAACCCATTGAATAAATTAGATACAGCAGTTACAAAATTGAAATATCAAGGTATTTTATTGAAAATTTGAATCTGAAACGACCTTTGACCCAAGTCATGTGATGTAAACAACCACAAGTTGTATATAACCCACTTGTGTGTATGGATATTTTGTTCCTAGCAGAGTTTCATGTACAAGATATATAGTTCACATTATAAAAAATGTGTTTACTTTAGATTATGGTTAGTTTTGAATGCATGCACATCTGCATGCTTTTTTATTATGCTTCTTTGATTTAGATATTATGATAATTGAGTTAATAAATCCACTAACCTGAGTCCTAGGTCCATCATAGTTATAATTCCAAATGATATGTTATCCATTTGTAATAATTCTTAGGTGAATATTTCTTTTTATGATACATATAAGTCACTGTTTTGAAATGATTGTAACTTTTTAGTATACATACATTATTACATAATACAGAATTTTAGTTTCTTTTGTCATTTTATTTTTAAAATATAGACGAATTTTGGGTATCTAGTTCCATTTCTGGCCCATGTATGGCTGACCTGGAAGGTTTGGGTACAAGCCCCGCACTTGATTAATTACACATGCTGGCATATTCTCCCTTAATATCCACACATCAGTCTCTGTTCTTGTCCTGTTTAATGCCTTTTGCTTTTTCTGAAAATACTGAGGGAAGTACCAAGCCCCTGCATTGGATAGCATATTCCAGTATTTTTGGTACCTTTTTTTTGTAACCCACTATTTCTTTCATGTGGATTTGCACCATTACCAAGCCAGGACTGTCGTTGTAGAGTAACGCATGGATTCAGGAAACAATGTTGACACGCTTATCCATGTCAATATCCACAAGGTTAGCCTGTCTGTCATCCATATTATCATCACTGTCATCATCATCATTGTCCCCACCGCCTGTTGCTCCCTCAGTAACTGGACATGGCATTTCCACATTTTCAACAACAAGCAAGTTTTCACTATTATTATAATCATTAAAATCATTTTCCTCATCATCCTGTGCCCGCTCTTATTTGACTAATGAATTCTCAAAATCCCAGTCATTAAATTTAAAAAAATGAACCAATGTATCAAACTGTTCCCTTGAAACTTTCAAAGTAATTTCTTGTTTTTCAGCCATTTTGTCTAAAATCTCACACAAAAATTTTGCCGGGAAATTTCACAATGTCAACATAACTGGAACGGATGATTCCATTATTTCTGTGTACAGTTTCTGTTTGCTTATATATCGCATATTTTGTACTAAAATAATGCCATATGCTCAGGACTGTATAATTAAATTATAGTAATGCTATGTACTCTAATGGGGCAGAATAGTTTACGCTTTAATTTTTGAAATAATAAAGTCAACATAACAGATAATCCTGCAACCCCTCAAAAATTGTTTCTAGTGTCTATGGAACTTGACCCAAAATAGTTTATGATCCACTGACCATTACAGTTATCTGTTTCATCAAGATCAGGGATTTATTTTATGACCCAGCATGAAGCATTCTCATCAATTATCTATATATCCACATGTAGATTGCATTTCATGAAGACTGCACAAGTATTTAGTCTAATAAATGTAATTTGCAGTCCTGAAAATTCCCATTAAGTAAATTGATATTCATTAAGAACACAATTAAAATCTGTAAAAATGATTTCTAAAAGATGCCTCTTTATCAATTATGCCAGGTAAATAAAGAATTTGGAAAATTTACAATAAACAGAATATTTAAGGGCTGGTAAAGGCTGATAGGCCTTGGTAAACTAAGAAATAACATTAATAAAATTTATATTTAAAGTCCATAATATATTATTTCAACATTAAACTCATTTTTTCACTGTTTATAACAAGTTTAAAAGGGTATAAATTATATAAGGTTTAGTATGGTAATAAAGTGTTTATATTCACCATTGATTACCATGTGTGATGATGTAAGAAAGTACTTATTAACTGATACCAATTAACACATTGCACTACAGATGTCCATGTACCATACCAATGGCCATTTTTTTATTTGACTTGCATAAATACAGATAGATCAGAAGCATTATAATATATATATAATGACGAATATGCAAGTAGCATATCAGTTTATGAATATGATTTATTATTATTTATTATAATCAAGTCCTCTAAATTTATTCAAGATTTTACTGATTTAAAAAGTAATATTGCAATGTTTTATACTAATGTGTTATGATTTAAGTTTATGAATAAAAACATTGTTCCTTGCATTTTTTATCAATTGTTGATTAATATGACTAATATAAAGTTTACATTTTAACTAAAAATGTAAATACACATAATTATTTATAAAATACATGAAATACTAGTACTTGGTGTTCTCTATGCTGGTGACCATTAGTTGTTACTGGAAGCAAACATTATCAGATACCTGTTGGAATCTTATCGTCTGCTACAGATAAACCACACCTACAAATTGTGTGTGTAGCAGCTACCGGCGATTCCCCTTTAAGAGACCACTTTTTAGCAGTCCCTTGAGTGGTCTCTTAATACAATGTCGACTGTAATTCAATAAAAAAAGTTTCTCAAAAATCCTTCAAGGGATTCAAGAGTGTATAGAAGGGACAAGAAACAAAGTCATATGACCTTTGACCCCTAAGTGTGACCTTGACCTTGAAGCGAGCCATCCAAAACATGCACTCTGCATGTCATCTCAATGTGGAGAACATTTGTATAAAGTTTCTTCGAAATCCTTCAAGGGGTTCAAGAGATACAGAGCGGAAACAAAATTGCTAATGGATGGACTACGGGGTCATAACATAATACGTCCCTTTGGGCGTATAACAATTATTATATGCATTTTTGAAGGTGGTTTGAAAACAGGTTATTGAATCTGTCACCATGTTGAAAATACATGTGTTTGAAATTTGTTATTTATTGCTAAAGATGTATTGCTTTGTTAATTATAAATTCATTATTTTTAAATGTCCAAGTCATTACTTGACTTGGTAACAAATCGATCATTAGTCAAAATAATTCGACGTTTAGATTGTTTTATATTTGTGACAGCCAATGTTAATGTCAAAACTTCGAAGGACCAAAATAATGGAGGCCAAATCACAGTACTGTCATGTAAAGTTATTGGTTTTATCACACTGCACATAATATGCAGTGTTGCACATATGCAGTGTAGACGCGGTAAACATTTATCGTGTACAGTTCATACATAGGTTTAAATCACCAGAAAATCCATAATTTTGGAAAATATTTGATAATTTTTAAATAAATGAACGAGGAATTGAATCCTCCTTTGATACATGTAAGTTTCGTTTGAATTTATCTCATATTTGCCACAAAATCAGCATTTAAACCAAAATTGGCAGCGATGACAATTTCGTTGGAAATTTCCTCCACTATTTTGTTTCTAGAGTGTTTGACGCAAGCTGGAGATATTGCCCATAAGAAATGTCATGAGCATGCCAGGTATCTGGTATTGGGGCGGCGTGAGACATTGACAGGTGGGGATGGGATGGGTGTCCCCTCCCAGTTTGTGGGAGATTTTTTTTGCAAATTTCACCATAAATGACACGATTTGCTTGCATTTAGATACCATTATAACCAATTATATCAAGATGTTATTTGTGCCAATTTCACCAAGTAGCTTTACTTTAGCATTGCTTAAAACAGGGATTTTCATCAGGAAATTGGGAAGAGGCCTTGGCCTTTCAAATTAGGAAATTTATGCGCGATAATTGTCCATTTGGGAAAAAATAATCAACTGGAAGTAAACACTGAAAGACGAATTGAATTTATCTCCCCTGAAACACATACTAAAATCCAGGCCATGGAATATACCGGTAATGGAAGAGACTGGTAATGCGTCACCCGTAGTTCGATACCAGACAAACGCTTCCTCTGGAAATACTAAAATGTAAACAAAATCATAACCATCTGTTGGCATGATTTTAGGAAATCTTACCTTGCATTTTGGGAAATATCTCTGCCACAGTTGGGAAAAAATAGTATATTTTTGATTGGGAAGTGGCCTAATATAGGCCTCTGTTATATAAGGATTGACCTAATATAGGCCTCTGTGATATAAGGATAAAAAGCCCTGAGAAATAATTCTGAGAGTCACTGAAATTTCAAAACGTTTCATTGTCTTGCAAACTGTACACATTCCTATCATTTATAAAACGGAGCCATTGTATCAATGTGTTGAAAGCTTATAACATATTTAATGAGCTTTACTCTTCAAGCATGAACCATCATCAGAAAATATCAATTGAACCAACAAACCATTAAAACAAGAACGAGTGAATGCTCCTTTCTTTTTTATAAAATGTAACTGCATTGTGTATTCTACAGACAACTTACACTTAAATTATCTTCACTTGATGTTTTATTTTATGAGATCCATTTCAAGTGAAAGCAATTTCTTTACTGCATTAATTGATTAAGTTGATATGACATATACTGGTACTGATGATAAACTCGGACAGATGATAAAGTCGAACACCTTCGAATTATTCGATTGCAATCGGTAATTTAAATACAACACCAACTGGTGTAATCAAAAACAAAATTGGTTAATATTCTGTATAAATAAATGACTTACCTCTCCAATTTTACAAGAACGTAGGAAGTTGATGAAAAAATCAGCCATCTAGACATTTTCAAACTAAATGAAACACTGTCTTGCCATTACTAGCCAATTTATTGGGGCGGCGATCGTCATCCCTGCCGCCCCAGTCTCGATGCCTCTAAAAATAACTCAACTGATCCATTTCCTAGGATCGCGTCAACTTTGTTGTAATTCGATCATGTCACAGTAAAATTCATTAATTGTAAGTAACTTCCCCAAATTACTTCTAAGGGGTTTGAAAACTGGTCGGCTAATAGCTATTCATAGCTAATGTTATTATGTTTGCAACCTGACTATAAATAAAAAATTGTGTCTTGTATCTTGTGTTTCGATGGTATATTATATATGATTACTGCCAATTTACCGGACCTTTAAACAGCCCATATATATGCCCTTTCTCGTTATTCCGAGCCCCTTAACCGGTATTTCAGTACCTGTCAGTAACAGATATAACTTAGTTTCAAAAGAGCTTTTGCTATAGTCTGATACTCCAACATCTAAACTTAAAAAATCCCCAGGAAGAAAAATTCTAGGGATTGTTGTCAATGAATAATCCAGGCTTTCACATGATGACCCTCATCCTCTGAAACAGCCAGATACTTTCTCGTTGAACCAAGACTTGTGATCATTTGTAGCATACTAGCTTCCAAAAAACTAATTTTTTTTTTTAAAAAGTTCTTTTTGAAATTAAGAACAGATATATAACTGTGTTTGCAGACAAAAAGTTTTACAATAAGTGGTTTCTGTTTTCTATAAGAAGGTAATATATTGCCCCAGTGATTTTAGATAAGCAAATTTTGTGCCAAAATTTTCTGTTGTGTGATATATTTCTATCCTGAAGGATATTTCAATGAGAGTAATACTATTTTCTTTTTATGTTTGTTTAATTGTCATATGATTTGCCACAACATGCATAAAATTTAGAAACTGGAAATAGCTGCAAGTGCAAATTTTCCAAAGGCTCGGATCAACGAGAAGGCTCGGAATTACGAGAAAGAAGCATACGGGTTGTCGAGATATCCGGTAACCTCTACACTCCAGATTTTAGAGGTCCGGTTACCAGACTCTTAGCTACTGCCTTGCCGAAATTATATATCACATGGATTAATAAAGACATGAGATTTTTCTTGCCTTTCGCCTTATTAGGTCTTTTTCCTTGTCCAGATTTGCCCCTGTCCATTTTTAACCGACGGTAAACTGCGAGTTGTTGTTGTTGTTGTTGCAATTGTGCGCCGTGAATAGGCTCACGCCGCTAAATTTTAAATTAAAGACCATCTATATTTCACGCTCACGACAGCTGTTTTAGGCAAGATGAATGCAATAGTATGAATAGACACAATATGTGGTGCTAAAATGTAGGTCTTTGTAAAATGATTTCAAAATCTAGAGTTAGGGTCATCCGACACCAAATGTCCCTAGAAAGGTAGGCCTACGTAGGTGACATTAATCTACCTAATATATGCCGTTACCGTAATCCCAAAAGGTAAAGTACAAATATAGAGACCTATAAATTACAACTTTCTTGACAACCTTTTAAACTTTAAACTCCAATAAATGATGCTTAAGTCAACAACACTAAGACCTTCTCTAGTCATGGTACCTCAGATCATAACATAGTTTTTCATAAACTGAATATCAATATGTGAAGACTTGTCCAGCCCAAATAGTTAATAAAATGCTACAACAATACAAATTGAACGCATTTTCAAATCAGACCTAGATGAGCTAAGAGTTCAATTTAACATCTCAAACCTTATAGATCCCAACTACACATGGAACGTATTAAATTAAGAAGAAAAGTTTTGGGTTATGGATTGAAACCGGTTGTTGGGAAGCTCTTAATCCATTTTAGGGTTTCACCACGCATAGCATAGTTGGGCAGTTTGAACAGGACTTTCTCTTGTCTCACTTTTATCAAATGCTATGCTAAATGTAATAGTATTAGGTCAATCTGTTGTTTGCCGATTTGACAAGTTCATTTACAAGCATAATTAGTTGTGCCACAAAAGATCTTTTTCTCGGAAACCATGTTGGAGATGGTAGAGAATGCCAAGGTTTGTAAAGTGTTGTAAAAGATAAGATAAGTTTTATTTAAAGTCGGCAAGAAAGCAACATTATAACATAAGCTCTGAAGAGTTTTTGAACCGACTATAACAACATGATAAAAACAGTAAGAACATATTATATAAAAGCTGTAAAAAAGAGAGACAACTCAAGCAGGTCATGATTAAAGCTATGCTGGATTTGCTGATCTTGACCCAAGGGTCTAAAAGCTGCCATAAAAAGATCTGTGTATGACGCTGAAAAGAAGAAAAGGACACAACTGTGTTTTGCTAGAAAATGGTTTTAAAAGACCTATTATCACCCCAAATCAGATTTGGAGAGAACTGATCAGCAACTTCTTCATAGATGTACAAATTACAAAAAACATTTAAGAATTAAAACAATAAGCAATAGACATATAGAAACAAACACAAGGAGCATTATAATTTTTGTAATTGATGAGGACACTATGCATGTTAAAAGGTACCCAAAACAAAATGTACCCAAAATAAGTTAAAATGTACCCACTTGCAAAAGTCAAAACGTACCTATGTTTTTATAAGGAGAAAATGTTCCCATGTTTTATAAAATAAGTAAAAGTTTACATGTTTTCATAGAAACCTCATATTTTCCAAGCAATGGGTACATTTTAACTTATTTTGGGTACAATTTGTTTTGGGTACCTTTTAACATGCATAGTATCCTCATCAATTACAAAACACTTTACAAACCTTGGCATTCTGTACCATCTCCAAAATGGTTTCCGAGAAAAAGATCTTTTGTGGCACAACTAATTATGCTTGTAAATGAACTTGTCAAATCAGTGTACAACAAACAACAAAATTGACACAATACTGTTAGATTTTAGCATAGCATTTGATAAAAATGAGCCAAGAGAAAGTCCTGTTCAAACTGCACAACTATGGTATACGTGGCGAAACCCTAAAATAGATTAAGAGCTTCCTCAACAACCGGCTTCAATCCATAATCCTAAACGGTACAAGCTCAGAGCTCATACAGGTCTATTCTGGACTCCTTAGGGTCCGTGCTTGGGCCCCTACTCTTCTTTGCATACGTAAATGCCCTCCCACGAAATATCCAGTCTAAACTGCGACTATTTGCAGTTCACACTGCAATATATATGTCACTTACCTTTGTCAGACAATCAAATACTCTACAAAACGACCTTCTCGTTCGGGGCAAACCCTTAACTTTATCTGGGGACCTAACGCCGCTCTTCATGGAATTACTCGCCTCAACACATGTATCATTGAAGGTTCCATGTTCACCGCCGTTTGAATACATCTGCGGATGTCTCTAAATTGCTTTTTGTACTTTTAGCATGTGTAAATGTTGAGTTCTGCTCAACCCGGGGCTAGAGGGCGTGGACGGTAGCATGCATTTCCACTACCGTCCATGAACAGGCTCAATCAAACCGAGCCTGCAACATTTTCGTTTTTGTCGTGTTGAGCGACCTGTGAAGTTTCCACTTTTCTCTATTTTAAACATTAAAAAGTGGGAGTCGGAATGGGATATGGAATTCAATCCCTCCAAGAGTCAAGTTATCAACGTCACAAGAAACAAAATCCTATTACTTTACAATTCAAACTGCGTAATACACTACTAGAATCTGTCACTTCAGCAAAATACCTTGGTATAGATACATAAAACGATCTCTCGTTGGACGCCCATATAAATATGTCAACAAAAAAGGCTAATTAAATTCTAGGTTTCCTAAGCAGAAAATATAAAGGTCAACTCAAAACCCCTTAAGTCCATAACATTTCAGACCTACTTTGGACCACAGCTGGAATATAGCTCCGAAGTCTGTTTACCATACACACAAACTGGAATATAGACAAAATAGAAACTTTGGGCTATGTCCGACTTTGGTCGCACCTCCAGTATAACTGAAATGCTATACAGTCTAAAATAGCGCATCTTAGATCTCCGGCGCATTGACTTCGACTCTCTCTCTCTCTCTCTCTCTCTCTCTCTCTCTCTCTCTCTCTCTCTCTGACTACTAACTACTACAAATAATCCTTTTTCCTCAGGACAATAGTTCTATGGAATAATTTTCCTTCCAGTTCAATGCCGCTGTTTGCAACATATGAGAACATACTTCAACATCATTTTTCTCTTCATCCCTGTTTTTATCTTTTAAATTACTAACATAATTTTCAATTCTCTTTCATTTTGCCCGAAATTCTTTTATTTTTCACCAGCAATCTTTGTGGCTAGACGTTCACGAAAGTGTCTACTTCCCTGACAATAATGGATGGATGGATAGATGGGTGGGTGGATGGATGGATGGATGGAAATACCTCAATATACCTAGTCAGTGAACTTAGTTCTCGGCCCCAGGTGACCCAGTTACAAAGTTTCGAAGTTTATTGGAAGTGAATGCCCTTAAAGGCCCTGACTTCCAGATTTTGCTAAGAAATAATTTTTCTTTCGAATTAAAGTTTGGTCATATTATGAACATCAGAATATGAGTTTTGCTCTAAAAATTTGTAAATTCCCAATCAAGAAAAAAAGATGACCACGTCGGGAATCCAACCCCGGACCGCCGCGGCAATAAAGACATTTTCCTGTCATCGTAACCAATAGAGCTATAGCGGAATTAGTGAATTATGACTTCAAAATATAGATATTTATTATCGAGACAGTTTACTTGGAATAAAACGTTACAAACGCTTTTCGATTTTCATCGTAAAAAGTAGTTTAAACAGCAAATTCTCATGTGTTTCCGTAACATATATATATTTTTTGTCAGTAATTAAGTTTTAAAGTTTTCTTAAAAGTACAGCATTTATTATTTCAAGATATCTAAAAAAAATATAAAAAAATTGTTGTCGAACGATCTGGAGGCCAGTCCCTTTAAGGGCACCTGACATAAACATAACATATCATTCAACAACATGGCATATTAAACAAGATGCAGTTATTGTTAACAATGTATGCGGAGAATGAGAAATGTTATTAAGGTAGCGGACAGGCAAACAATAGACCCTCTAAATAATCCAACTTCTACACCAAAAGAATGCCGAACCGCCCAAGAAGAACAAGCAATCACTCGGTTATTGCCAAGTTTGATTACGGGTCCACCACCCCAAAACTTGCAAATTATCTAAAACTAGACATCATATTTTTACAAAGAACTGCCAATTTAAGTAAAGTCGTTCAATTTTCACATAAATTTGGAGAATTTAAAAGCATTACGATGTTTCAAAGAAGTATAAAATACATAACTCCTTGGATGTTTAAAGTAATTTAGTCAGCAACATATTTATATCTAACATTATTAAAGTAGGTGCAATTGAAGAGATAATGAAATTCATCACCTAACACGTTGTTATAAACATAACTGACAGATTCTTTGTTCTCTAGCAATATTGTAAAATCTTCCATTTTTCTATAGGTAGTTATGATTCATACACCTGAATTTACATAGTGTGACAGCAAGGCAGAAGTTTACGAAATCTTCCGAGATTTGATCGAGGGTAACGTTCTCACCAAATTTCATTAAGACTGGACCAAAATACTGACCTTGAGAGTGTTGATGCCGACGGACTTAGAAGATTTAACAGACTTTTGCCTCGACAACTTTTTTTGCACAACTTGTCGGATTCAACATGGGACCGTGTGTTATAAGGTATCACAATCCGCTACAGAAATAGTTCATAAATAGTTTCTTTTTTTTTGCTTAAATGAATAGTTTTTCTCCTTTTTATTCCTTAGTTTTTATTTAAATTAAAAAATTAATCTATTATTTTGAAAATACCTTTATCTTTTTTCTTTATAACTAGATTAAGATAACGCGTTGTGATATTTCTGGGACTGGAACTACATCCCGTCCTTTCTCACGTGGTGGCCGTATCGGTAAGACGTGTGTAATTTTTGCTGACAAAAATTTTGCTTAAGATCAAATTTTTTTGGTCTGTGACTTCAAACCATTTCAAAACACACATTAAAAGAAGTGGTTTTGTCTAAAATATCTCGAGCAGGGACCTGAATGAAGCCAATTTAGGCAATATTGAAGGTGTAATTTCCGTCCCCAACAAAGTTTTTGTTTTCATATTTTGAAAAAATTTTTATATATTTTAACTTTTTAAGTACTGATCCTTGTACAGATACTGGAGTATAAGAAAAGACTACTTTTCAAGGCAAAATAAAAACTTTTTTCACTGTGGCACTTCAGTGTGCAGGGTTCGAATTTAGCCAGATTTTCTGCTTGCATTTTTTCGCAAGTGGTAACTTGCTAAATGCAAAAAACAACTTGCATTTTCCGCGGCTTGTCATTTTATTAGAACATTAACACAAACATCCACGTGATAAGTCCAGCCAATCGTATTTGCGCTATATAAATAGTAACTTATTATAGATTACCAAATAAACCCACCGGATGTGGTAAACGTCATCAAAATTGGCGCAGGTACTTGTCAGCAGTTGAAAAGACGTGCGCATGTATCCAGTGTAAACATCTGTTTACGATGAAAGAGTGCTCCGAAATTCGTTCTGCAAATGACAATGCGCTGCAATGACCGCGAGTTGTTAAAGAAAGAACAGTGTAAGATCGAGACGACCGTTAGAAATGCACATTATTCGGCCAAAAATTTTCACTCTCTAAAAATGCTGGTGTCTGAAATCTCACCTCGCAGTTTGAAATTTGCACTCACATTTCGCGAGTACAGCGATTTTTTTTTTTGCCATTTTGGGAAAGCGTCCGCGTCCGGACGATTTGGGAAAAATAGCGTCGTTTTCATCCTAATTGGGAATTTTGTGTAACATACAAAATTACAATAACCCCTTTCCTGGATCTAATTGAGTTACACTAGAGCTAGTGTTTGATCATCACAACATGACTCTGAGATAACGATGGTTGTTCTAAAGGCACACACTCTGGCACAAATTCAACCGGAGTTACACAAGAGTTCTCCTGACTCTGACATTAAAACGACACCGATGTCGACGATTCAGTGGACGTTTCCTCAGTCAGAACAGGCTGTGAAGATACCCGTGAGAATCCGAACTCCACAAGGCTTTTGCAGCCAGCAAGCTTGGATTTTGTCAGCCTTTTAACATAATATTTGCTGTTATGACTCATTGTTTGCACAGTTTGTCACTGGTTCTACAGAAAAAGATCGTGGAAACTGGTTACCGGAAACAATGCATGGTGTGATTGATTAAATTTGCACTTGTGATTACAGAGAACATGTTCTGAATTTTAATAGAGTATTTGCCCTTTGGTCAAAATTAGCGAACACTCGATTAAAATTCAGAACATATTTTCTATAATCGGCGAATTTCACGATGTCGGGACAGCAGCCGTTACGAAAATGTTTGTAGGTCATTTTTGGGAATAATTTGGTCTGAAATTGGGAAAAATGGTTATTATTTTCAATTGGGAAAGGGTCCGTTTTACGGACCCTATTAAAGAAGGAAAAAAATCGCTGGAGTATGCGAGCTTAAATTCAAACACTGATGTGCAATTGGTCAGGCCTTTAATTTGGATCTGGCAGTCGACTGTGTTAGTCGGACAATTATCCCTACTCATTTGGCTTATTTTCTGATCTGATATTTTATAGTCATCCCTCTAAGCATTGCCTGAATCTGCATTTTACGGTTGGGAAAACCACATTAAAAAAAAAAAAAAAAGGCATAATATACTGGTCGGACTTGCTTTAATAAATTGAACATTAATATTCATGCAGAAACTTCAGATGAGTTGGATTTAATCCATATATAAATAAGAGACTTGAATGTGACGGGTGCGGGGTCTCTGTAGATATCTATATACAGAGATATATATATAGCGTCGGGTGGACGCGACCATCAGAATATAAAAATAGCGTCCATTAAGTTATGGTAGCCAGAACTACTGTGACCATAGTCCTATGGACACGCATCTAGTAGTTAACACAAATGTTATCAGATGTAGTTAAACAAGTTACAACTTAAGGTCTTAAATAATTATATAGCAATAGTTTAATAGTGAAATAAGGTTTGTGTTGAACATATTTCACCTAGTCATGAAACCATGTACAGTGACAGGAAGTGGGGGCACCAGTGACCTTTGGACATACTGGTACATCTGTCTGGTTTACCAAATTTGTATTGTAGGGTCACATTAGGAATTTGTCTCCACTTGCGGAAAAGAAAACTTTGAGAATATGACCCATAACGACTATAAGTATAAAATCAGCCAGGATGAAAATACCTGAAAGCATTTAAAGTGGGAATTTTGTAGCTTTATACAATATAGAAGTATCTGGAGTGAGTGTTTTTACAAGATAGTTTATATAGTATAGTGACCCTTTGATTTTGTTTAAGGTCTACGTAATCAAAGATGCCGAGAGTGCCACTTGTACAGCACAAGACCTACACAACGCCTAGGCGTCCCTTTGAAAAGGAACGTCTTGATCAGGAGTTGAAACTTATTGGAGAATATGGATTAAGAAACAAGCGTGAAGTATGGAGAGTGAAATATGCACTTGCTAAGATCAGAAAGTCTGCCAGAGAACTCCTTACTTTGGAAGAAAAGGACCCAAAGAGATTGTTTGAGGGTAAGGAGTTATTTTTCACACTGATTCAGGGTTTTCCTGGACGCAGGTTTTCTGCGTCCCTGACGCGCTTTGACTGCTTTGGACTCGCATTTTGTAGTGCCTCTGCGTCCACTGGACCCGCAAAATCGGTCACGAAACTCCTTTGCACTGAAGCTTCCTTTGCGCAGATACCCATGTAAAATGCGCAGTTTTTTACCACCGGGACCGTCCCCGAATCGTAGGTGCTCATTATACACAGGTATAGACGATTTTCCAACTTCAAAACAAGTTTTGTTACCGATGTTCGCCATTTTGGTAAAGGGAAACTACTCTCCGCGCTAACTGACACCGCTAAAATCTAAGATTGCCGTTACGTTCCGTAAAAGATCGAATGGTTTATTTTTCTATTAAACAAAATTAATTTCATATAAATTTAAAGTATTTTGATGAAAAAGTATTACTAAATCACAAAAATTATGATACTAATTAAGGATCGAGTATTATCTTTAACTAAGATCAAACTGTGAACAACATAATTGACACGAGTTGACACTTAATTGCCGGTAATTACTGGCTATTTGATCATAACAAAAAGACTGTCACACCTTCTGTTATCAGTCTGAATTGAGAAGCTCATGCCATTTTGAAAGATACCATTCCGAAATACTGAATCAGCTGCTATCTAAATTAAAAAGATACAAGTTCATTCGGTTTTAGGATAAATTTTTTTTTAGTAATAATGTCCATTTTCAAGATCAATAATTTGTGGACCCCCAAAAATTATTAGGGACCCTTAAATTAGCAGCCATGGGAGTCCATGGACTCCCAAATAAAAAACCCGAGGGAAAACCCTGCTGATTTAAACCACCTTTGCGAAGAATTGCCTTGTTTTACTGATAAAGTATACATGGTGCATAAATTTGTTTTATGGCAGCTGATTTATTCAGTTTTCTTGTATGTGAGATGGTGGTATACCTATTAAATGTAGTGGATTTGAGTACAATAAGAATGCTAAAACTTGATGAACCACTTTGAAAGAAATCAGTGTGCGACATTAACGGTAGCCCGATCGCCAATGGCTACGAAAATTTGACTCGGGGCGACAGAAAATCGGCAGACCGTAGCCCGTCGAGCTATGAAAAATTCTGAGGAATAAATTTACCAAAAAGATCATTGCAAACATGGGAGCAAAATAGTTGCTTTGAAGCTTCAAACTTCACTCAAATCCAATCTCAAAGCGATTTCAAGTCGCCCGAATTTTTTTTGGATGCGCACCCGTTAATCTTTTGACAATTTGCACCATGTCATAATGTGCGTTGAATACACATACACACTCGCCGATAGCATAATTTAAGCTCTGCCTACTTCAGGTACTTGTGAGATTTTCGCGAGAAGTGTGAAAGCAAATCAAATTATCGGTTTCACCAGAGGCAATTGTAATAGGCCAATCAGCGCCGTGGTTACGTCTTTGACACTTAGCATTTAATTGTCAACACGTGCGAGTCGTTTTCTAAAGAATTGTCAATTACATATGCGATTAATTGGAATTATAGACACAATTATTTGGTATCCATGGTAAAAGAACGACATGTAAAGTATTAACTTCGTAAAACTAACTTTGATGGATGAATTGATTTGAATACCGGTATGTATTTTTAGGTTTGACACAGTTTACTTTCAGTTTTATTCGAATGAGACTGTTCACACAAGTGGTGACTCGGTATAAATGTGTATGGTAAAATGATGTAACTAAGAAAATGAGTGGTCATTGAATCAATTCACAGCGTCGAGGTAGAGAAATAAAAATTAATGGAGTCTTCCAACTTTTCCCTAAAGTCTCCCCTCTTCTCCTTAAATTAGTTTGAGGGATAATTGACTTCTCCCAAAAAAATAATGGGCCTAGCAAGACCCCTGGTCAGTCTACTGCCAAGCTATTTCTTGTCTACCATGTCTACAAAGCTGTTTAGATCTCTTTTCATGACTCTGTGTCTTTGACTTTCTGCACAATTTTGTGAACACTGTTTCAGATTTTGAAATCAATTATGAAAAACTCATACAAATTTCTGAAATATATCAATATTCACCAACCTACAGCAGTATATCGAAAGAAATTAAATATTACTAGAATGAATGTCTTGTTCATTCTTGAGCGGAAAATTAGTGGGGCTACGAAAAATTCTGTCGGGCTACAAAAAATTGGAAGTCTGTAGCCCCTTTGGCTACGGTGTTAAAAAGTTAATGTCGCACACTGAGAAATGGATTCTGTATACATACATTTCTTATGCAAATGCATTCTTGTTTTGCTACAGGTAATGCACTTTTGCGTCGTCTGGTAAGAATTGGTGTATTGGACGAGTCCAAGATGAAGCTCGATTTTGTGTTGGGTTTAAGAGTTGAGGATTTCTTGGAAAGACGTTTGCAGACACAGGTTTTCAAACTTGGACTGGCCAAGAGTATCCATCATGCCCGTGTATTGATCAGACAGAGGCATATCAGGTATATTTCTCTGTAGGCCACTGGGACTGAATATTGTTCTACGTCTACATGATATTGAGATAAAAATCCGTAGGCCACTGGGACTTGCTATGTCCTACGTCTACTATATGTTGAAGTTCTTGTTCATCCTGCAGCAGCATGTACAGACAGACCACTAGGGTGAATGCCCTACGCCTGTCAATGACTACATAGGCAGTTGTCTGGATGCTTCAAAGGTAAAAAAACAAGTATTGTTAATAAGAGGGCCCAAATTAAAAATAAAATGTTAGTACCAACAATATCAAATATCAAAATACTTCACTTTCTGTTTGCCCAGTCATTGTTGAGTCTGTTGGTAGTGTAGAAGTATAACATCCATTTTGAGTGCAGGTGGTTGTGGGTTTCTGCATGGCTGTGTGAAAAACAGTACTAGCAGCTTCCTTACTTAGTGTTAAGTATAAAGAGGGTAGTATTAGGATTGGTCAGTCAGGTGTTAGCGTAATGTGACTGGGCAGAGCATCTGCTTTGCATATCTGAAATGATATACCAATGAGGCAGCACTAGCAAGTCGGGCATTGTGCTCACTACTGCAAGTAGACGCAAAAGTTTATATGACTGAAAAAAAAAATGTTGAAAAAGAAAAGTGCTAAACCCAAACGCATACTGTCATTGTTAAATTTAGCGAAAAGCTGCTGCTACAGACAGCTTGGCCAGATTTCATCGATATACTAGGGAGGCTATAAATTGGGCAGATTGAATAAATGCCATTCTTTAAAAAGAATACTAGTTTAGGTTTTATACTGCTTGTTGTGTTGGAAAATTTTAATTGTTTAGAGCATTCATCAAATGGATTAGGTACTGGCTGCTGTGTACACACAAATTGCCTGACTATCTCATAAGCTGCAAGCTAACATACAAATTCAGACATGTTGAGAAAAATTTGTGGCCGTCATAAAGATGTTGGAAGATGTACAGTGCATTGGACTTTGCAAAAACATGGCTTGCAGCAATTAATGTACGGTTTTAATCGGAAAAAATTCCTGAAGTTGTTATAGAACATCGCTATTTCATGCCATGACTTTCGGTCAATATTTCTGGTGGTATTTTTCAGAGTACGTAAGCAAGTGGTAAACATCCCATCTTTTGTGGTACGTCTGGACTCCCAGAAGCACATTGATTTTGCCCTTACATCTCCATATGGTGGTGGTCGACCTGGTAAGTTGTAACCAAATGATTCCATTTAAGAAATTAATGTTTTTTTTGTTTTTTTTAGCTCACCTGTCACAAAGTGACAAGGTGAGCTTTTGTGATCGCGCGGTGTCCGTCGTCCGTCCGTCCGTCAGTCCGTGCGTCCGTCCGTAAACTTTTGCTTGTGACCACTCTAGAGGTCACATTTTTCATGGGATCTTTATGAAAATTGGTCAGAATGTTCATTTTGATGATATCTAGGTCAAGTTCGAAACTGGGTCACGTGTGGTCAAAAACTAGGTCAGTAGGTCTAAAAATAGAAAAACCTTGTGACCACTCTAGAGGTCACATTTTTCATGGGATCTTCATGAAAGTTAATCAGAATGTTCATCTTGATGATATCTAGGTCAAGTTCGAAACTGGGTCACGTGCGGTCAAAAACTAGGTCAGTAGGTCTAAAAATAGAAAAACCTTGTGACCACTCTAGAGGTCACATTTTTCATGGGATCTTTATGAAAGTTGGTCAGAATGTTCATCTTGATGATATCTAGGTCAAGTTCGAAACTGGGTCACGTGCCGTCAATAACTAGGTCAGTAGGTCTAAAAATAGAAAAACCTTTTGACCTCTCTAGAGGCCATATATTTCACAAGATCTTCATGAAAATTGGTCAGAACGTTCACCTTGATGATATCTCGGTCAAGTTCGAAACTCGGTCACGTGCCGTCAAAAACTAGGTCAGTAGGTCAAATAATAGAAAAATCTTGTGACCTCTCTAAAGGCCATATTTTTCACTGGATCTGTATGAAAGTTGGTCTGAATGTTCATCTTGATGATATCTAGGTTCAAGTTCGAAACTGGGTTACGTGCTATCAAAAACTAGGTCAGTAGGTCTAAAAATAGAAAAACCTTGTGACCTCTCTAGAGGCCATATATTTCATGACATCTTCATGAAAATTGGTCAGAACGTTCACCTTGATGATATCTAGGTCAAGTTCGAAAGTGGGTCATGTGCCATTAAAAACTAGGTCAGTAGGTCAAATAATAGAAAAACCTTGTTAGCTCTCTAGAGGCCATATTTTTCATGGGATCTGTATGAAAGTTAATCTGAATGTTCATCTTGATGATATCTAGATCAGGTTCGAAAGTGGGTCACGTGCCATCAAAAACTAGGTCAGTAGGTCAAATAATAGAAAAACCTTGTGACCTCTCTAGAGGCCATACTTGTGAATGGATCTCCATAAAAATTGGTCAGAATGTTCACCTTGATGATATCTAGGTCAAGTTTGAAACTGGGTCACGTGCCATAAAAAACTAGGTCAGTAGGTCAAATAAAAAAAAACCTTGTGACATCTCTAGAGGCCATACTTTTCATGGGATCTGTAAGAAAGTTGGTCTGAATGTTCATCTTGATGATATCTAGGTCAAGTTTGAAACTGAGTCAACTGTGGTCAAAAACTAGGTCAGTAGGTCTAAAATTATTAAAATCTTTTGACTTCTCTAGAGGCCATATTTTTCAATGGATCTTCATGAAAATTGATCTGAATGTTCACCTTGATGATATCTAGGTCATTTTCGAAACTGGGTCATGTGCCATCAAAAACTAGGCCAGTAGGTATAAAAATAGAAAAACCTTGTGACCTCTACAGAGGCCATATTTTTCATGAGATCTTCATGAAAATTAGTGAGAATGTTTACCTTGATGATATCTAGGTAAAGTTCAAAACAGGGTCACGTACCTTCGAAAACTAGGTCAATAGGTCAAATAATAGAAAAACCTAGAGACCATATTTTTCAATGGATCTTCATGAAAATTGGTCAGAATTTTTATCTTGATAATATCTAGGTCAAGTTCAAAACTGGGTCACATGAGCTCAAAAACTAGGTCACTATATCAAATAATAGAAAAAACGACGTCATACTCAAAACTGGGTCATGTGGGAAGAGGTGAGCGATTCAGGACCATCATGGTCCTCTTGTTTTGGTATTCATGCAGATTGAACGACAGAATAGGATCTGCAAATCAAGAGTCTAGCTAGCAATTCATATCCTATTCTGTCATTCATTTCACATGATCACTGGAGAAAAGTTTCTTTCCTTCTGTTTACATTATATTTCCTTTCCATTAAATTTTGTGAAAAAGATTATATTATAAATTTCACTCGTATTTGTTGCATTGAACACTAAAATTGGCTTCCTGACCTTCCTGTTCACCAGACAGAACAACTGCAACGCCATTTAAGGAACGTTCTCCCTAACTATAGTATAAGCAGACGTCGAAAACAGCGGCCCCATATCACTAAAAAGCGTTGTTACTTTTGCACCTTTCCTATTGCTGTTCATACGAAATTGACAACAGTTACAGGCTTTTATCAGTTTATGTGGTAAAAGTGCATCATTTTAATGTTAAAGCCAGTGTCTGTGTGAAAATAAAATTGATTTTGTAAAGTTTCCATTGCACTTTATACTGATTACATAAATTTTGTTTTAGGTCGCGTAAAGAGGAAGAATGCCAAGAAGGGTACTGGTGGTGGTGGTGATGATGAAGAGGACGAAGATTAATTTACATGTTAATGCTGTATTTACATGTGCAGCCAAACAAGAAATAAAGAGAAAAATTGATTTTGTATTTGCTGCTATCTGAACCGTTGGGGAAGTTAGACATGCTTTAAGGATATATATGAGCATTTTGAGACCACTCCTCGAGTAATTATGTCTCCCACCACACAGTGGTATGGGAGACCTGTTGATTTACTCCTGTGTGTCTGTCACAAATCTTGTATGCACTCTTCTTAAGTCAAACATTTCTCATCCGATCTTCACCAAACTTGAACAATGTGTTTGACATTAAGTCCTCGGCCAAGTTCGATAACTATCCAAATCGGGACAGGCACTTCTGAATTATGGCCCAACACTTTCGATGCAGCATTCTGGACCGGTTACTCCAACATGTGAATACCAATAGGCCACAAACAGTATAGAAAGATTTACTATTTAGATGATTAGGCAGTTGTTGGAGACGTACACTTTCCTTAAAAGCACCTCTAGTTATTTATAGTCTTCCATCACATGTACCCCAACTGACCACATACTATTTTGTAGAAAATATCATTTTTCCCCAAGGTTAAGGTCTTACTTCGAAGTCGAAGGTGTTTCTTGTCTGGTACATAATGCCATTTATCACAGATTTGAAAATAAATAATTGGACGAAAATGTTAACCATATTAAGGTGCGTCACGCTTATGACTTAGCGGGTCAAGGTCACAAAATGTGTGATTTTTTGCGCAGGCATCTAGCATTCTTTGGCATGCTTGGGGGGCATTTGTCATCAATCGGGACCCTCTTGTTTCAGACATAATTTTTGTACGTTTAACATGCTTGCTTGGGTACTGTGAGAAATTAAAATTAGTTAACTTAAACATTTTGACCACTTGACTTGTATTAATTTTTAGCTTGGCTTTTCAAAAAATGTATCTAGCTATTGTACTGGCCCCAGTGTTGGTGTCGCTGTCAAAGTTTTTGATAAAATAAAATTATCCGTTTCTATCGGAGCTATCGACTATCACAGACGACATATGTGTTTAAACAACATCTCCAAAACCAATGAATGGATTTTGATGAAACTTTGCCATGATGTTCCTTGGGTGGTCCTCTACCAAAGTTGATCAAACGGTTCCGCTTGGTTGCACATAGGGTCGCCAGAGCTAAAAATAGAAAAAACTTCAAACGACATCTAAACTGATGTAGAGACCGTACCATAGCTCTTCGCATACTTTGATTTTTCAAACTAAAGTGATTTTTACAAGTGCACCGGTTACGATAAAAATGTAAACAACGGACTCTTGTCTATGAAACTTTGAAATGAATGGATGACAGTCGATTGTAGTCATAATACTGATTGACAGTGAATGCTAATGACTCCATGTGTTGCAGAAAGGTATTTAGTTTGTAACTGTAATTTCCCATTAATTGAAATTCTCTCAAAACTGGTAAAATAATTACTTATATTTGGACAAATCTTATCGTCTTTGCCGTTCGGCAGCTGCAAAAAGGGCAAATATAAAATATTCGGTGTAAGTAATATTTCACTGGTACTGCCATTTAGTAAGTTCATACTCTGAACAACACGTAAGAGAAATTTGGGCAGATTTGACCAATTATGACGTTGGCAGCATTAGATTATATTTTTTCTTTACACAAAAAATGCCGTTAGGAAACAAAGCGAATACGCCGATAATCCGGAGTTCACCGATTATTGTTCCAGTTCACGCAATGTAATCCAGCAATTAAACTGCATAGCTATTAGCTACTGCTGTTATAGGGAAGTGGTAGAGTGTCTGCCTTAGGTGTGAGAGGTCTTGGGTTCGAGTCCCAGTTGGAGCTTAACTATTTAGATTCTGCTAAAGCATAGTTTTTCTGTTAATAGACTGTTCCAGATGTTCTAAATTTTTAGCACACAGTATCATGGATCAGTATTTAGCAATCCAGATCAAAGTTGAATGTTAAATCAAATGCACCCAATTAGAAAATATTGACTATATTATGTCCCTTTGATGTTTATGCTCTCCATGTTCAAGAAGAGTTACATGTCCTTGATCACAAAATTTTCGTTATCATGAAAATATTAAATGCTCATAACTCCGCACTTCTGGTTAAAATATTGTCTATATTTCTGTTTTTGAGAAATATATGGACATTTGTCTTCATTTCAAAGCTTTTTAACTTCAAACCTATGATTTGAAAAACTTAGGTACTATCTCTAACTGATGGTCCGATTTTGAAATAATTTCACACAAAATGTCGCCCTCTACCAAGATTTTCAAATTGTACTAACTTGTCAAAAAGCATGGCCACTAAGGGGCATGGTCACTTTTCCGTATATGTATATAGTGTAAACTTTAAAAATCTTGTGTGAAATTTTAAATAATTTTACACAAATGGTCCTTGTGTGACCCTCTACCAAGATTTTCAAATTATTTTGATTTGTCAAAAACGTGGTCACTTTGCCAAATATGTATATAGTGGAAACTTTAAAAATCTTGTGTGAAACTGCTGGCTCGATTTTAGAATAATTATACACAAATGGTCCTTGTGTGACACTACCAAGATTGTTCAAATTATTTTGATTTGTCAAAAACATGGCCACCAGGGGGTATGGTCACTTTTACCAATATGTATAAGGCATTGTATGAAAATACAAACTTCAAGTAGGAGCTATATATAGGTGTAGTTAACTGCATCAAAATACAAAGACTGAAAAAGAGTTATTTGAGCTGAAAAAAAATGATCCCGGATGAAATACTTGGAAAAAATGGAGACAACTCCGCAAAGACTTTACGAGAGGCAAACAGTTCCTTGAAAATGGTGAGTTTTTAAAAGCGTTTGACTGTCTGGAAGTGGGGCCTGTTTAAACAGTTCTTTTTTTCGGAATTCAATGCTTATTATAAGTATACTGACACTTGTTTTGTAGAGTAATATAAGTAATATACACGCTATCATTACAAAAACAACGAAACAAGTGTCAGTATACTAATATAAACGTTTAATTCCGAAAAAAAGACTGCCTAAATGGGACCCACTTCCGGGCAGTCAAACGCCTTCAAAAACTCACCATTTTCAAAGAACTGTTACACATGTTAGTTTTGATTCATTTGCAATCGCATGCGAGTTTTGAAATTTCACATAATTACTAATAAACTTTGATAATGTGGCAGTTTAGTCCAATAAGTCCAGGGGTGTTCAAAGATAATCCGTCATAGATCTATTGTAAAACAAATATTGGATTTACCTGTATTGGAAAATAAACAGTGTCGATTGTATCGAAGTCAACTGCCACATTATCAAAGTTTATTAGTAAGTGGAACACAGTTTTCAGCAATTGTTTATTTTTATTTCTTTACAAATGGCGGGGGACAACTTTTTCAGAATATTTTCAGTACGGCAGAACATGTAATGGTTAAGTAAAATATTGGTAACGATGTTATTCGTTTATAAAATATTTCTGTGTTTTGGTGATATATTCATAAACCTTAATATAAATAGTACACATTTAGTGAACTGCGTGTTTTAGGTATGAAATAAGCGATTGAAATGGTTTAGTATATTTTCCCGTTCACGACCATGGTTCTTATAGAATACCTAGGGGTAGGGTATAACATGTACAGAGGCATTTTCTTTCTGATCTGGCGCCAGTGGCCTGGAGTACCTAGAAGAAACATTTAAATGACACGATAATCGTAAAGTATTGACAAAATACGTTTGAAAATGGCTCGATATTTCCTTCAAAATAGAACATAGACAGTCAAGGTACTTGTTATTGTTTTTTTGAGTCTTAGAGTCCTGGCAACTTAGATATACATCATTTGTAAAAATTGATATATAATATGGATTGTAATTGTATTATTATGTCAAAATGTAATATGTCATACCTTCTCCACTTATATGTATTCACTGTTCGTCATATATTATGTAAATGTTGCCACCATGGACTTAAAAGTCCAGTCGAATATATATGAATAAACTTGTAAGCAAAATGTGTTCAAAGAGAAACAACGTCTGCAGGCTTCTACTTGATACAAACAGCTTGGCATAATGACTAAGGATATCTTAATAATAAACCAAGGCCTAAGAAGTGTATTTCAAAAGACTACAAGGAGCTTAATCCAGTTTTTCAACAGTATTTCAGATAGGTAATGGCAGTCGGTCTCGCGGTTTCTGCACCAGTGCAGCGCTGATTACAGCTCAAGTAATTGAAATTGTCAGCATCACAAGTTTGCATGTAAAACTGCTACGCGTAATGCTTCCAAACTTGTGTATTGGGTATCGTGTTTTGCATTTAATGAAGTTTGTCAGAAACGAAGAACAATGCTTTAATACTTCACATATATCTTTGTCATCACCAGATGACATCTAATGAAAAGTCGCAGAACTATTTTTTGGTCAAAGTTATGCCCGTTTTTAGTACTATATTTGACATGTTTGCATGTAAACGTGTTGATTCACTACCATATGGCATCATGTGATTGCAACACTAATCATATCTGATGCATATTCATAATATGCGGGAGGCTTATAGCATTGCTGCTGTCCATACGTTTGTCTCAAAATTTTGTGTCCAGCTGCTCTCGCACTATTTAATAGCGTTATTCTGTATAGCATATTACTTTGTAACATGGCTTACTTTTCCGTTGCATTGATAAAACAGGATTAGGATTGACAAACGATGTTCACTTTTAGGCAAATATCTAGAAATATGAGAAAATCAAATACAGCATTTTCAGGACCGTTACTGTTTACATGCATGACTGTTACGCTGTATAGCAGGCAACATAGATGGCTAACATTTTCGTTGCATTGATAAACGGTGTTCTCTCGACAATTTTTCATTTTTATAAACATTGCTTTCCTTGTGTTTATGGTGTCTCTACAAAATCGGCGGTGGACAAAAAATGAAAATATTTTTATTTCATTTTCTGGCAAATTGGAGCGCTGCGTCTGACGGATATGACGTCATTTTGCTGTGGCCCTATTATCTACTGGATATTTGCTTACTTTTAGAAGTACCTGCGGAACTTCGAAGGGGCTGTAGCGTCACCGAAATGTCTGTGGTACTTTCCAAAAATTGGCATAACTTTCAAATTCGAATTTTTTGACACATTTTATGATTTGAAGGATCGAATGTCATCTATAGATATAATTTACAACAGCGGTGACGGGATGCGTTTTGGACCAGCGGGAAGAAATGAGTCCAAGGTGTGAAAAAGTTCACGTTTCCTTCCCAACATATTTTTAGCTCGACTATTCGAAGAATAAGTAGAGCTATCCTACTCACCACGGCGTCGGCGTCACACCCTGGTTGTTTTTCGTACCAGTGCACTTTTTGACGAAGTCTTTTGAGATAAAGCTTTGAAACTTTCAACACTTGTTTACCATCACCATGTCCAGTTATAGGCAAGAGTACATAACTCTGTCAAGCATTTTGACTGAATTATGGCCCCTTTTGACCTGGAAATCTTGGTTAAGTTTTTCGTACCAGTTCATATTTTGACAGTCTTTTGAGATAAAGCTTTGAAACTTTCAACACTTGTTTACCATCACCATGTCCAGTTGTAGGCAAGAGTACATAACTCTGTCAAGCATTTTGACTGAATTGTGGCCCCTTTTGACTTAAAAATCTTGGTAAAGTTTTTCGTACCAGTTCATATTTTGACAGTCTTTTGAGATAAAGCTTTGAAACTTTCAACACTTGTTTACCATCACCATGTCCAGTTATAGGCAAGAGAACGTAACTCCATCTAGGATTTTGGCTGAATTATGGCCCCTTTTTGACTTAGAAATCTTGGTTAAGTTTTTCGTACCAGTCCACATTTTGACAGTCTTTTGAGATAAAGCTTTGAAACTTTCAACACTTGTTAACCATTACCATGTTCAGTTATAGGCAAAAGTACATAACTCTATCAAGGATTTTGACTGAATTATGGCCCCTTTTGACTTAGAGATCTTGGTTAATTTTTTTGTACCAGTTCATATTTTGTGTAAAGTGTTTGACATATGGCTTTGAAACTGTTATAACTTGTTCATTATAATAGTCTCTATCAGTAGACATGAGTACATAACTCTGTCATCAATTTTGGCTGAATTATGGCCCATTTTGGATTTGGAAATTGGTTCTGTTTTCGTACATGTCCACGTTTTGTCAAAATTATTTGACATATGGCTTTTAAACTTTAAACACTTGTTTATCATCATGATTTCCATCTGTAGGCAAGTGTACATAACTCTGACAACTATTTTGGCTGAATTATGGCCCTTTTTGAACTTTGAAATTTGTTAAGGTTTTCTTACAAGTCCGCGATTTGTCAAAACTATTTGAACTGTGGCTTTGAAACTTTTAACACTAGTTTATCAACATGATTTCCATATGTAGGCGAGAGTACATAACTCTGTCAACTTTTTTGACTGAATTATGGCCCTTTTTGGACATAAATTGGTTAAATTTTTCATACAAGTCCATATTTTGCCTAACATATAACATATTTGCCATCATGGTCACATATTGCCATTTAGTGCAAGACTAATCAAAATTCACAAGTACAGGAACATTTAAAATGTGTTTAATCCATTATTTCTTTTTTCTGAAAATCTATGGTAATATTTTGACCCCATTCTTCAATAAATTTTTGGAATAGTCGAGCGCGCTGTCATCCGACAGCTCTTGTTCCATGCAGTTCTAGGAAATTTATCATTTACCACAAAATAAATAAATTTAGCATAGATGTATAGGTAAGATACAGCTACACTCCGCTACATTCCCCGATTTAAAAAATGCTCTAAGATGAACAAAATGGGGGGGGGGGGGGGGGGGGGAAACACTCGCCGGTCTCCCGCATTTTGTCAACATTGGCGAAGTACCTGCGGTACCGGAAGCGAAGTACCTTCATTCCTCCTCAGTACAGACTAGACTCTTCCACGCGTTTATACTACATACAGTTTAGTGGGCGTGTACTAGCCAGTTCCTCGCCTAAAAAGTACACCTTGGGCACTGTGAACATAAAATTTTGACAATAATTTTATTGGTAAATTTGTAAATCATCTTACGTCGTGCACCAGGCACATTTTCTCAAAGTTTCTTACGTTATAAAAAAGAATTGTATTACCTTGCGGTCCAGATGACACAACCGTGTGCACTTGTAAGCGAAAATACTCGCAGTTACATAATAAAACGCAAAATGATTAATTCAAGACTTTTTGGAAATGATTATAAAGGTGAAATTACTCAACAGCTTTGTTGCAGAAATGATACAAAATTTTAGTCGAAAAAGAGGGACATCCGATATGCGCAGTGCATGTCAGATCACTACAATGAAGCCAAGTTCCAATTTATTCCAGCAAGCGGTTCAGTTATATGGGTATCATAAATGTTGCCGAGAACCTAATATTTCCTGATTTTTTTACTACTCAAGGGAAACAACCTGTTTATAGAATGTAAACATGAATGAACACCATTGTCGGCCTTTATCCTATTTAAGGTATTAAAGTAATCTGTGTTATCTGCAAAACAGGATAACACGTTTCCTCAAATTGTTTTCCTTGATCTTATCAATATTTTAGGACATATTTAGAGACTTTTTGTACTCCGCGTTACATCGTATAGCGGAGTACCTTTGTCCTAGCGTTATTATCTTTCAAAACCTGTTTTGAATGCTCGAGTGATTCGAGATCAGATATAAATAAGATTTTTGGCGGTAAGAAATTAGTTCTAGCGATTCACTCTGTGCGGTGACATCGTTAAATTTAAATTCAATGTTAAAGATCAGAGGAACATTATTGTAATACTTACTTTATTTACACAATAATTTGTAACCTCAATGTTGAGGAAACGTAACTTATCTAGAGTTAATAGTTATCTGACATATTGTTCATAAAAGATCTTTCAAGGATGAAGCCCAACATTCAGTGGTAAAAGACATGTGATAAAAGGGCACAGGTTTCCAGACACTGGTTTTTCCTGGGCGAGTCGACCACGTTTTGGAAATCTTTTATGAATATCATGTAAAACATATTCGAAGATCGTTTGTTTAAACGTATACATTTTGTGTTTGATTAATTCACATGTATCTACGGCTTGTATGTTTAAATATGTCATCGCAAAATAAATGTGTCTCGCAAATCGCACAACAGTGTCTGTTGTTGATTTTGTATAGTATATAGAAAGGACATCTTAAACCAGTTATTTAACTTTAAAAAACTTGTCTGTTACAGAAAATGTCGCAATTTCCCCAGGGCATTTTCTTGATTTGATCTTTACATAGACCAATTATTTAAAGTTCTAACTGAATCCATCAGAAGTAATTATGCATGCTTTATGCATGCCTAGATGTAAAAAAAAACATTGTTTGAAGGAGATGGAAAGTACCTGAACATCTGAGCCTACAATAAAGTTTTAGCGGAGTTGTCCTCATTTTCTTCTTGGGCACGCTTCGGGGGAATTTGTCACTAATAGTGACAGCTCTTGTTTTAATTTGTCCGTAATTTGCTAAAAAAAAACAACAACAAGGAAATACTTTGACGATCGATCGGTGTCGGGCCAGCGTACCATGTCGCCTGCAGAGTGTCTATACCAGGGTATGAATACGTCCCAGGAAAATTTACGGACGGACACCCGGAATAGCTAAAATTTGACAAGCAGACGAAAAAAAATCTGCAAAATTTAAGCAGCTCAAATCTGATCAATAAATATTAAAACGGGCAATATTATATAAATTTACCTAATTAAGTATTTCTACCCCACAAACAATTCAATGGGTACCAGTCACCATAACAAATCCGATTATTTTTGTCTAAAAGATTTGTTTCTGCATTTTTTGTATTTGCCATACTCATCCCCATGAAGATGAACAAAAGAAGGATAAAACTTATCAGCATTGCTTGAGAAATGTGACACCAGGAACATTTGTGCGGGATGAACACATTGTTATTTTACTGAAAGAGTTCGGTGATGTACGGAGAGATTTTCATCAAAACTAGTTTTGTTTAAATAGATACAGTTACTGTTGTATTCTATTTATCTATTTAAGATGTAATTTTGTAAAAGAGGGCGGTGCTTTTGATGAATTTCGATAAAATATATCTGGGGTACGGCGATCGAAGTTATGACTTAGCGCGAGGAAGATTAAAAAATGTAAATAGCCAACTCGCTAAAAAGATATGTTATTAATTTAGCGAATATATGCTGTTTTAGGCAAATTTAATTCGTCTGAGATATTTATTCTTGGTGATACTAGAAACAGCAACCGATAATGACGTAAGTAACAATTTTGCTATATATACAACGTTAATTTGCATACTGTTCATAATAATGATAGAAAAATGCTACCGGTGTGAGGCTGTATCATAAAAAGTAAAACGACATAAAGACGGATATACTTATTCATACGCCATAACTTCATACATATAGTAAAGGTTGTTTGTTTAATTCGTCCAATTTCAAATTGAAATCTACATCTATGTCAAATATTGACAATCATTTCATGAATGTAAAAGCTGTCAGACCTTCACAGAATTGGTAAAAAATATATTCGTCTTATTTCCTAGACCTTCGATCATATTTTAATTTTCAACTGTGTCAAATACAGAGACTAATTGTGAACAGAATCTATGCGTGGTGATTTGCTAATATAGAAATCGAGTTATGTTATGTACACATGTTTTAGAATGATTTACAATTTGTTACATTAGCAAATAATTTAATTATACACTTCCCATTTGCCTTTTTAAGTTGTGAGTGAAAAGCCCAATAAAATGGTATTTGTGCACATTTAAACTTTTCTAATGCTATTATTGACAATATTTTGTGAAACATCAATATGTAAAGTAAATTTTACCTCTTGCTTTGATTTTCTTTGTGTATCTAATTTGAAAATTAATAATGGCGCATTTATTTAGGGTGTTAAAATTAAACGTCCGTTAAAAGTCAAACGAGACGGTATCTTTGAACCTATTTTATTTTACACCCGATACTGTTCATATTTAAGTTTTCTGTCACCTCGTTATGTATTTTTGTACCAGAACAGTGAAAGGATCTGTATGGAATTATAATTAGAAAATCAGGTAAATGATATTCTCTTTCTACCGCAGAAACTATTCCGTTCGGAATTTCTCAAATGGCACGCATGTACTTCCGAATTTCTCAAATGGCACGCATGTACTTCTGTTCGGACTGACATGTACCTCTGTTTGGAATACCTCAAGTGGCACGCATGTACTTCTGTTCGGACTGACGCATGTACTTCTGTTCGGAATTACTCAAATTTTCTATTCGGAATAATTCAAGTGGCGCGCATGCACTTTCGATAGCACGGAATGACAAACTTGAATAGCGCGCTTGTTCTTCTGTTTCGAGTGAATCAAACGGTGCGCATGTTTTAGATCTATATTTTCACACTTACTCAAATGGTACGCATGTACCTATGTTCTGACGACGCAAGTAGCACGCATAATGTGACTGACTCAAGTGGCATGCATGTTCGGACAATTTGTTCGTACTTTTTATACATATTTTCCCCGTTTTAAGGTTCATAAAGCTGTCCATTTAAAGCAGGAATACATGCTCGTCTGTCCAGAATTTGAGGTGTGTTTTAAATGCATTCACAACCCGTCAATCAAAATGTTGGAACAAATGGCATATGTGTTGTTTCGTCTAGATGCAAATGTTCTTCCTATATCTTTTGGTCCACATGTTCTGTTCTCCGAGGAAATAAACAAAATTATAGCATGAAATAGGAAAGTTTAGTTGTTTAAAGCAAGATGAAAAGGGTTTAAACTTCAATAATCGATTTAAGAAGACTGTCATCAAACTGTCATTTCCTCAATATGTATGTATTTCAATATGCGTCATATGCAATAAAAGTATTTTCCTTTTTGTAAAGAGTCTGTTAGATTTATTAACGATACATTTGTTCAGTGTAGACAAAATCACTTTAAAGGAGATAATGATAAAAAATACCAGAAATAGTGGAACAAAAACATGTCCCTGTATCAGAATAAACACACGTAAAATGACAGGGAATTTTAGAATACAAAGGATATCAATATTTGTTCATTATTGTTGTGCCTGAAAGCAAGATCTGATATATCAAGATCATATAGGCGTACGTGTGTAAAATCATTTTTAAGCTGATTGTACGTCATTTACATCAGAAATAGTTGTTTTCTATTCCCTTTGAGAGACTTGACACGCTCTTATGAAATACAGTTGAACCTGCCTGAGCAGTCACCTCTATTAAGCAGCCACTTGCCTTAAGTAGCCAGTCAGTTTACTTCCCAAATTGACTTTCTGTTCTAATTTCAACCTCTCTACCGACCCATACATACGTATATACTATACGTAATTACCAAAACACTTAAATTACAAACTTAAAATGAAAGGGACCGAATCTAATGCCTTAATTTTAGACGTTATGTAGTATAAACAGACAAAGAATGCTTTCATTATTGCTGAAACTTACGGCCTGATTTTCCAATTCAATCCCATCTTTGAAAAGTTCCCTCACAAGAACATTCTTTGATCTATATTTTGTATTCAAACCGACAGCAGGGCGTAGACTTTTTCGTGTGAGCAAGCCATCAATCTGGCTTAAGGAAGGTCTGTAGTTCTACCCAGGTGCCCGCATTTGATGAAATATTGCCTGGAAGGGCATCTGGGGTTTTCCTTGACCATCAAAAGCTGGAAAGACGCCACAAGACCTATGGTGTTAAATCCAACAAAAAGAAAATAACCACCAAACCGAAAGCAACAGTCATCAGGATGACTTTCCAGCTTCAGTGTTGTAAGAAGCCCCTGGGTGATTGTCATACCTCTGTATTCCAGCTTCAATGCTTAAGGAAGCTCCAGGGTGATTGGCATGACGCTGTATTCCAGCTTCAACGCTTAAGGAAGCTCCATGGTGATTGGCATGACGCTGTATTCCAGCTTCAACGCTTAAGGAAGTTTCATGGTGATTGGCATGACGCTGTATTCCAGCTTCAACGCTTAAGGAAGCTCCATGGTGATTGGCATGACGCTGTATTCCAGCTTTAAGCATTTAAGGAAGCTCCATGGTGATTGGCATGACGCTGTATTCCAGCTTCAACGCTTAAGGAAGCTCCATGGTGATTGGCATGACGCTGTATTCCAGCTTTAAGCATTTAAGGAAGCTACATGGTGATTGGCATGACGCTGTATTCCAGCTTTAAGCATTTAAGGAAGCTCCAGGGTGATTGGCATGACGTTGTATTCCAGCTTCAACGCTTAAGGAAGCTCCAGTGTGATTGGCATGACGCTGTATTTCAGCTTCAATGCTTAAGGAAGCCCCAGGGTGATTGGCATGACGCTGTATTCCAGCTTCGATGCTTAAGAAAGTTCTAGGGTGATTGGCATGACGCTGTATTCCAGCTTCAATGCTTAAGGAAGCTCCAGGGTGATTGGCATGACGCTGTATTTCAGCTTCAATGCTTCAGGACGGTTGACCGCCGACCTTAATTGAGCTTTCTTGTACGACCGAATATGAACCACTGGAGGCACGAATCAAAGCGATGAGGAATTAGTGTCTCCTACAAGACCCGCAATAGAATAACTGTATTCTTTTGTATTTCCATGATGTAATTATACATGATTTGCACAAAAAATGAGAAATACAAGTATCTAGGTACAAATTGACAATCGTATATATTAGATTAATGTCTAAACATTTTGTTGAAAATTTATGTAGCACGGTATGGCAGTACTTGATGTATTTAGTTAGGTTTAGACCACACCTTGTTGCAGTACTGTAAGATAGTTATTTATCTATATTAATAAGACAAAACTGAAAAGAGATTGGTTGAATTAGTGTGAAAACAGGAAGGACCTAAATTGCCCACTTGCCATCTTGTAGTTTAACCGTATTAAACCGGTATTATCAGAAGTTTATGTGTGGGGAGAAAATAACGTTACCAACAACAACAGCAACATTACCTTTATTAAACTCAAATCACAAAGTGACACAAAGAGTATACAGTAAGACATTACATATATCTGGAATACCAGTTGTGGTGGGTCTTTAAAGGGTTCAAGTGCGTCAAAGCCGACGGTTCACGTACGGAGGTCCCGTGACTTTTAAGTCAAAACACTTTGATATTGAATATAAATGTGATAAAAGCGAGTATTGTCCGTTCAGATCTTTATCATAAAGTTAATAAATCTGATTTTGTAAATCCCAAAGTCGATTAAAACTGGATTATGTCAAATTCATCAATTATGTATAATCGGTACAGGTACGGCGGGGATTAGCGCTGGGCAGTGCGCATGGTTAACATGGGATTGCAGACCGTTATAATCTGGTGTTCTGTATGAAAACTGCGTTTTGTGCTTGTCATTTGAATGAAAACACTGTAAACTGCAAACTGTTTGTGGATATATTAAATCGACTGGATGATAACATTTGGGAGACTGGTCAATGTGCAGGTATAGAACTATAATAATCTGCATTTTTCACTTCATTTATTATGTTTGTTGTTCCTTTTATATTCAGTAATTGTTTTTACGTTGTGTTTGAAACTATGACTTGACCTGCTGATCACCAGGCTGATGACCACATGAACAATGTTGACAAAGATTCTCACAGGATTGATATGCTAAAGATGTCGAGGCTCAGAGTTTTCACTTTTTACTGTGAATTCCGCGATTAGATTTTCTATTCCTTTGTTGCGCCTTATGTAGATTAGGGGAGGCGGGTGGGCATCGCCGTTGGTTTGAGTTGAAACAAAACTGTACATCTGGTAAAAACTCGTGCTTGTTTCATAAATGGTCTTCAATTTAAATTTCCGGAAAGCGTTTTGTTTTTATTTTTTTAAATAGTGGAGACTGCGGAGATTATTTAAAAAAAAAACAAAAACAACCTAGTTATTGTGTAATACCCATCAGTCTGAGATAAAAGATCTTTATCAAAGAATTTGTCATTGTAAAAAAGGTCATGAAAATATTTCGTTAACTTCCCCGCAAACAGGCAAACAATTTTTATCCCTACCACATTTCCGTATCTACCAGTTTTATTGTTTTCATAATTATGTAAACAGATTTTCAGATAATAATAAAACTAGTGAAAAGTGAAACTGTAAGATGAATAAGAGTAACTTTTACAATAACTTGCGGTTGTTGCAATCATTCTTGGTGGTCGGGGATTATCTTTTAGCCACTTCCCATCGCCATTGTCAACATCCGCCCTCTATCTTGCTTTATCATGTTATAATTGCAATTATCAGTCATTTTGTTCACATGTCTACTTGACATGTCGTCCCATTGTTGTTGAAAGCCCACACAATTTGCCCATAGAATAGATATCACTGTCCCTTTATTTAAAGCCATACATAATTCAAAACCGTTGAATTCCTTCCGTATAGGTTTAATGTACGTTCCCTACTCTCAATGGAAAACCGTCGTGTGCTTTGATTTATTAATTATGAACACTTATTAGGATGTTAGAAGTTTGTGTAAATTACAACCTTTGGGCGCATTAAGCTCATTTTACGGCTGAAATTTAATTATACCCAATGGACCACCTGGCCTCCGTACGAAGATGAACACCTTAAACAAGTCTACTCTCCGTGCTCGTCTGAACGTTATATATGCATGCACTAGTGTAAGATTTCAAACTGATTTTTATGCGTTCTATCTTTATTTTTTTTGAGTACGATTTAGCGAGTGTTGCGGATATTTAATTTTTTACAAAGAAGTTAAAGGTAATTTTCTCTTCGGCATCTAAGCGTACAGTGTATAAAAAGGCCGTATAAAAATGTGTAAAATGCATGTAATTTGCTTACGGTGATATAGTCAAAACTATATACATGTAAAAAAACACGATAGAAAGTTATGAGTCAGCTCATTTAGCTCAATTAATTCTTAAAAGTAGCATACTAGGTTTGCTAAATATAATGCGCGCACTATACCAAAACGAAATGATTTCATTGAATTGTTTTGAACAAACTCAAAAGCACTTGATACTTCAAGATGTAGTGATAGTCATGAAGGGTTCACACAAATAAGGAGCTCATATTTGGGCTATTTATCGCTGTTAAAACAACGCATAACTGATATGGTAAATATTAAAATATTTGTAAGTTTATCCAACAGTTTTGTCTTTAGAAAGTAAGATTTCGTGTTACATTTAGTGTCTCAAATATTTTTACATTTTTATGCCAGTGTCAAGTTAATAAACGTTGGATTTGGTTGCAAACTTTGGGAAATAACACACGCTGCAGTAAGATCACTTTTCTCCTTTCGTTGTTTTATTTTAACATAATTGTGCACCTGAATTGACTTTTCATCCATGCGGGAAAAAGACAGATTTTAATACGAGGTAGGGGAACCACGCGCACTTTCAAAAGGCAAAAAAAAAAATAAGTCGAGATTCGAACCCAAAGTTATCAATGTTTATCAAGTGTAAAATTAATACAACTTAATCCATGATTAAATATCATTTTTATGTATTATTTAGCTTTGGCTCGTGATGAAATAATGCACGGAGGGACACCTGGGTTCTTCCTCTACCATCAAAGCTGGAAAGTCGCCATATGACCTATAGGCCCCTAATTGTGTCGGTGCGACGTTAAACCCAACAAAATAAATAAATATTTAGCTTAGGTGTCTTACGTATATATTCTGAAATCAAGCTATTTGTGTAATTATGGCATGGGCACGGTCTATAGCTGTCTGTATTGCAATGTACCTGATAATCTTTTATCTGTGTATCTACACGCATGTCTTCTTAAAATGGTACGAGACCGGAAACAACAACAACAACAACATTCGGAACGAAATTTTACCTCTTAATGATTACGACATCATCACGGGCCGCTAGTAGCTGATGAGTGGATATATAGGGTCGGGTTCGGGGTTGGATGAAGATGGGGTAATACTTACGCATAATCAAAACAACCTGAACTTGGGTAAATGAATTGAAAAAATATAAAACACAGCATTGACTATAATCTGTACATCACAATAATCTGTTTATGACAATAATATACCAGTTAGAATGGATTCATTGTTTGATAGGATTCTGTTTTTTTACGATAAATCAAGATTGAATCCGGATGATTTGTCATGCGCAATTGATCGAGTTGTTGAGAATAATTACGATGTTTACGGATCATTTAAACGTTTGCGCAAAATATGTAAATTGACTCAACAATGCGACCAACTAATAAAATAATATCAGATTTGGGTATTGAAAGAAATTTTAAGAAAAATGGGGTCCTTAACTATTTGAAGGTATTGATGTTTTGGACTATAAAAAAGTTAGTATGAAATTATTTACTTAAGCTTGATTCAGCGTTTACGTTAAAATGTAATAAACTGAAAGTGTTTTACTTAATCTAGAATATTTGAGCAGGTGGATATGCCAATATACGATTTATATTGTTTAACATTTGTTTATTTTTTTTCTTTCAGTTTCGCACTAAAACCGGCATAAGCAAACATTACTGTTGAAGTCACCGAGAATATAAAGCAGACTAATATGAACATAATGAGAAAAACTTGATACGTAATGGATACGTTGTAGGAATAAACATTGCTTTTGAATTGCAAATTGATTTCCTTTTGAAAACTCCACAATGGATAAAATTGCCCGTACTGATTGGAAAAGGCATTCAGCGCCGTATGATTATACATTCGATTTCACAGTTTACAATACGCCTGTAGATGCTGTGGTCGACCAGGCTATGCAAGCTTTTACAGCAGACGCCGGACAACAGAAAACTTCAACCATTGGTAGAGAACGCAAGAAGAGCACGTGCGTTGTTGATCCGGAGAAGACGGAATTATCTACTGATCAGTACACCCCCGGTGTTCTTAAAGTTTTCGGGGAAACGATTTTTCCGGGAGTTCAGTATAAAAGTGTTCTAGCATCTTGTCGTTCAACCGCTCAGGAACTCGTCAAAGAAGCGCTTGAACGATTCGGACTTTCTGCAGAGGACTACGAAAGATTTGTGTTATGCGATGTGGTAGGCAGATACGAACATGACGTTTGTGAATCGCGGGACACAGAGATTGACGTGCCAAAATCTGATAAATGGGATAGAGTCTTTACTCGTATGCTTGCCGATCGTGATAAGCCTTTACTATTGCAGAAGTTTTGGAAGCCTATTGACGGTTATAGCAGACGATACGAACTGCATGAGCGCGCGCACGTGACCGATGTAACAGACGACGATGATACTTCCGGTCTAAATCAGAATGCTCGAAAGATTTTGATATCAAAACTTCGACCCGGTGCTATTCCGTTATTCGATGCTTCCAGTTTAGACCGTGATTCAGATGGATTAAAACTAAATGTGAATACATGTATTATCGGAAAACGTATGGCAAATTTGGGAAGTCATGTCACAAATGGACATACTCAAACTAAGAAAATGTGTTCAGCGGAACAGGATACCGCCATTCCGTCGAAACATCCATTTTTCGTAAACATTAGAGGATTTGATGTTGAAAAGGATAGAACAATATATGTAATAAAATCAAAAAGGTTTACGTTTGGAAATCCAAACTTACGGAACCAACATGCTGCAGACGACACCCCAAAGTTTTCACTTTTCGCGCCTGATATAGAACCCATCCATTGCAATGTCAAGGTCTATAAGTTTAAGAAAAGTAATGGCGTCAGTGATTCGGTAAATGACCGAAATAATTATTTTCTTGAACTTGAGCCTTTGGTAGAAAATGTGTGTGTTAACGGGCATAGAATCCATGGTAAAATACTAGTGAAAAGTGGAGATATTATAAATATAGGAATTTACTATGTGTTGTTGTTCAAGGATTGTAGCAAGGGTAATGATATCCCTTTATCGTTACCATGGTTACCTGTACCAGATATGTCAGACGACAATGAGGTTGATAACTCAGACCTTAAACTAAACCTTGCTAATGGCGAAGACGAATCAAACTCAAACACTGACGAATCTGTTGACGCTTCCATAGCAGAGAGAATGTCATTCGCTTACACTAAAGAAAAAGAAGAAGAACTAGTGAAATATATTTGTGCAATAATTCAACAACAGAACACATGTAAGACTTATTCTCTTACTGTGGCGTTCCTGTTCAGCATGTGTATAGAACACGCAAGTCGCAAGTTCGATCGACGTCAGCTAAAACACCTCTTCTTACGGATTCTCTTCACGGTCCGTGAAAATGTGGCTGTAAGTAACCATTTTTTCATATTTCAGGCTATAATAATATGACAGACGACAGCTCAAAGTTTTCACTCGTTTGAGAACAGTAAGTTCCATCAGGGTTTGAATAAGTTCTGGGACTTCGAGATAGCCCGATTTCGACTTAAACGTACAAAATAAAACGGTATGTAAAAATCGAGTTTCAAACACAAAAATTAAACGGTAAGTAAGAAGTTTGGACAGACCTTAGATTTCGAATAAAAGATGGCTACGAGTATGGCGAGTTTCGAGTTTCAAGTGTTTTAAATATCATTTACATGCGGTTCAGTTTCCCTCTAAATATGTACTGACATGGCTTTAAATTTGACATACGGTTATAGCGAAGAATGGCTAAAGCGAATTGCAAATGTCTGTCCCGAGATACTGATATTCATGCGCTTTGTTGTATTTGTTTTCACTTCAGAAATAGACGCCTTTACTTATCATTGTTATTTTGTGTTCTTTGGTGGCATATTGTTATTCATCTCATTAATTACCTTGTATTTGAAATCTGTGGAAATTTAAAAAAAAAAAAAACCCAACAAATTACAGACCAGCCTCTTACCATTTATATTCTATAGTAATATGGTAGGGAAGTGATTAATTATTCATTTAAAAGAAGACTTAATCTATTTGTGCACCAACATTTTATACCATCAAAAAGACGAAACGCAAACATCTGGGAGGCCTTCTGCCTAGCTCAATTGTCACCATTCTTTGGTAGAGTAAAAAACCTGAACAAAGTATTTGATATTTTACACCAAAGCCTGCGGTAGTATTTCATGTGACATGCAACCCTAACTTATTTGATCTATAAAATTGTTCAAGCCATTAAATATTGATGTCTTTGTAAAGCGTTAAGCGTTTATCCATATTGTAGTTGATATGTCTTAATCTTATTTACATTTGGATTAAAACATTAAGTATAATTGTCAAACTGTCTCGTGTCAAGAAGCCGGCGTGCTTTAATCAAATATCTGGGTTGGCAAATACACAAAATTAATATATTTTACAAAGTCAACTTATATAGCCCACTATTAAGAATGGAATACTATAACGTATAGTATTATGATAATATCCATTTTATATTTGCTTCTGTCGCTGTGTTCATTAACCACTTAAAAATATATTGCAACAAATATTAGCTTAAATACCACTAAGCTGATTTTTTTCTAAAGATATTCCGTTTTAAGTTCGGCTTGATATCCCCATTTCGACAGCGTCGGCGTCGGCATCGACGTTGACATCAGAAACGTTATGCATGTGACTCAAAACTACTAAACCGAATGCTTTCAAACTATGAACGATTTTCAAACTAGCACTGCAATACAGATTTCACAGCTTCAGTATACATTTTGTAATTTTGTTAATATGATGTCACTTTATCAACTTAGAAAGTTTAGTGATTTATTTCCACGAGAGCGGGTTTCTCTGCTGAAGAACTAGCATTCCACTGTGATTAATAAATAATGGTCCCATACATGTTTACAAAATAATGCCCCTGAGTCATATTTATGATGGCAATGTTTAGAAGTTACCGTAAACAAGAATAATGTAGGGTGGGAGGGCTCCATGGTTATAAGGTCACTGACTAAATCGCCTGCATCTCACCTATGTGTGTTCGAGTCTCACTCGGAGCGTTGAATTCTTCATATGAGGAAGCCATCCAACAGGCTTACGGAAGGTCGGTGGTTTTACCCAGTTCCCGCCCATGATCATCCGTGTTAGTGTTTCTAATGACCCACAGTGAGCTTTAAGATTTCTCCACAACCTTGCACAATAAACTTGGATTTAAGTAGTTTTTTTTTCAGTCTAACCAATTGTTCAACTGCATGGAAAATGTGGTTGGAATTGATGGCGTACTTGGTTATCTTAGTGTGATAAGCTCTCAGTAACTATTGCATGCAATGGATTGAATCTTCACACAATGTTTCCTAGTTTTAACACAAATGGTGCCCCTTTTCAAGTTAACATTCAAGCTCTATCTCAGTAACAGCTACATGTATTGGATTGAAACTTCACACAAGCTTTCCAAGTCATCAAACCTACTTAGACAACGTTTAGTTGCATGTATATTAATGTAAATTATGGCCCTTTTTCGATTTGGAAAAATCGGCCATTTTTTTTGCGTGCAACTATAAACAGTAGAAACATTACATAAGACATTCTTCTCATCAAGCGCAACCCAAGTTAGACTTTTTTTCCGAAGTATGACACTTGCTTCACTTATAGAAAATTTGCCTGGAGTTTAGCAGAGTTTTTGATTGGCATAATAAATTTTTTAAATTTTAGTTTAAAAAGTCTCAAATTTAAATTTGACCGTTGTTCAACATACGCGCTGTCTTATACATGGACAAATTGTTTTTATCTTTAGACACGATACCTGATAGAGATAACTAGACAAACACGTGTGAACTAAAACCTATATATAATTTTACTTTTAAAAATGAAGCCCTAGAGGTCGTGAATGAATATAAATATCTTGGTCTGTATTTTAATAGAAGTGGCTCTTTTCTTAGTTGTAAAAAACATATTTCAAACCAAGCAACTAGGGCAATGTATAGTCTTATTAAAAACTCCAATCGTCTTAACCTTCCAATAGATTTACAAATAGATCTCTTTAACAGAACTATCAGACCTATTTTACTTTATGGAGCTGAAATATGGGGTTTTGGTAAACTAGATTTAATAGAGCGTGTACAATTAAAATTTTTAAAATATGTATTAAAATTAAAAAGGTCTACTCCTAATTATTTTGTTTATGGTGAAACGGGATGTATGCCATTGTCAATAGATATAGAAGAAAAAATAATTTCGTTTTGGTCAAGGCTCTGTGTAACTGAAGGTGGAGACACCCCAAACAAATTATCAACTGCAGTTCATAAAAATATTTTACAATCAACAGAAACCATACCTATTGAAATGCTTAAAATAAAGTACCCATGGTTATACAATGTTCGATCTATTTTGATTAAATGCGGCCTTGTTAATATATGGACAGATCAAAATTTTCCGAATGCAAAATGGTTAAAGATGACCGTTAAACAAAAACTACAGGATTTATTCTTAAATAATTGGTATTTTTTAGTTGAAAATTCAAGCAATAGCACATTCTACAGAGTATATAAGAACTCTTTTGGTATTGAACCTTATTTATCCAAACTACAACCCTCTCTATTATATAATTTCATTAAATTTAGAACAAGGAATCACCGCTTACCTATTGAAACGGGAAACTGGTCAAGAATACCAATAAATGAAAGAACTTGTAACTCATGTAGAAACAAAATTGGGGATGAATTTCATTATTTATTCGAATGCGATCAGTTCTCCGATGCCAGAAGACAATTTATCAAACCATATTTTTATCGACGTCCGAATATGTTTAAATTAGAAAAATTAATGTGTACTAGCAACAAATCAGAATTTTTGAAGCTTTGTAAGTTCGTAAAGGTTATCCTACGAATTGCTAGAAATTAGAATGTAATCTTTCCTCCATATTTACAGATTATTATTTCTATTAATATGAATTGTGCATATATCATGTGTTTAATATTAATTGTTTATAAC